>NC_134483.1:419096634-419381634 GCF_040206685.1 Ascaphus truei | reverse complement strand
TCTGAGATGATGAACCTCTTCAAACAAGATATCAGCTTAAGAAACTCAAATTTGCTTCATACATACTGTATGCAGCAGACACAAATTTCTGCCATTGCAAATGTATTGCGTGTACAATGGTTTGAATTGCATCACATTATTAAAGACCTCCATGTGCATTTTACAACTGGTTAGTTTCCATACTCTCCCAGTGCTGCCTTGGTCTCCTACCTGTGGCAGGGCTGCTACAAGAGGTGGAGCTCAATACGAAATGATGCTTCAATCCCAGGCTTTATTGATTTAAACAGGAAGTGCAAAATCGGTAGCGTTTTTCGGTTAAAACCGCAATCCCTAAAGATAGAGCAGTGGTAACCGTAGATTGTTGGTCAGCCCAGCTTCTCGTTACTTAGGCTGGCGCCAGGCTGGGAGCCCATGCGTGCTGGCGCTCTAGCACTGTGACGTCATGTGCTCTGCTTGGCTGTGCGATTCCTGGCCAGGTAGTTGCGTGCGTGTGGGGGCGCGGCCATGACATAACGGAGCTGGTTCGCCCTCATTGGACAAACCGCTCACGTATAGCATCAGCGAGCAGCAAAATAAAATTTGGCTGTCTCGGCAAGCAGCAAGCTCACGGGCACGCACCCGCACCCTGGACAAGCGCATTCAGATACCACTCTGATTGCGCTAAGCACGAGCGCCCGCTTCGCTTCACCCTGGGGGCGGCGGGGAGCAAAAAAAACAAAAAAAAACCCGCCTCCAGAATTAAAGCCAAGAAAACCCATACATATATCAAACTATGAGGGAAAAAGTATCACGACCTAGATAGCAATATAATATAAAATAGGAGCCCTGGCAAAACGCCAGACACTGCCATCAACATTAAATAAATTCCCTAATGCATTTGAGTGAAGCACGTATTGTGTCGGAACAGGAAAACAAAACGCACAGTATCATATCCAAACAGCACAGCTCAGTGAGACAGACCAAAAGCTGACCCAGGTAATAAACTACAAAAACAGCATCAAGTACTGTAATCCTTGCTGTACTTTCCTACAACTTCTAGGACCTATAAGAACGTTACAGGCTACTGCTCCATTTCAGGGACTGACATATTAAACCCATATAGTCGCACACGAGCTATGGCTAAGCCTGTTTTATATGCGTCCGTCAATTATTTGGCAGACATTTATAGTGATGTGCAAATTACAGCATTATTTATTGTGTGCAACATTGGAGTATATGGTACTCAAGGGCCTGTATCCTCTCCAAACGGGGTCACTGTAAGTTCATGCCAGGAGGTGTGGTTATATTGGTTAAGGAGAGCGCAAACTTTTTCCCCTGCGCCCCATACCAGCAGTGCCCCTCTCTCTGCACCCCCCCTCCTTACCTTTGCTCCAGCGGCGGCGTCATTTGCTGGTGCGTTTCCATGGCGACGTGTGTAAGAAGCCACCGGAGCCAAGGTAAGTAAGGTTTACAGAGGCCTTCACCACTTCCCCGGCACTTAATTTAAGTGCCTTCGGGAAGCGCGCAGGGCCTCTGTAAACCCCGCTCCCCTCGCAGACTGTCTCGCGTGCCCCCCAGTTTGCGCACCGCTGTCTTAAGTCATAGAAGAAATGTGGTGGTACTACGGCTTTTTAATATAGTAAAGTCAGTTGAACTACAAAGGACTTCTGAATTTATACCGGCCTTAACCGAATTATGTGTTTCCTCAGTAATAAAGTGGTTTATAGATGTGCTGCTACATGATAATCCCCTAAAAACGAAATAAAAATGACCAAGTTTGTTTATTTTTTATTTTGAATACATGATCCACATGCTGCACCCCCTCCCCCTATTTTATAGTGTGGTTTTCACATAAGAAAACCCTGAAGAAGGTTCCCCTTAGGACCGAAACAGGTAACCGTGTGTGTTATGGATCAATAAACAGCCTTTAATCACCTTTTTGTGTCCAGTGCTGATACTATTGGTGGGTAGGATTAATGCAAATCCAGAATCCGGTGCTCAAAAGACCACACAAACAAATAATAGAGTGATCATAGTCCAGTTCAATCTTTACACATATATGCAGCAGCGGAGATCATAGGAGTCCATAAACGGATAGCGCAGCGTTGTATCCACACTGTGTGTGATCGTGAAGGTATGTGAGTATGTATCCAAGCCAACCCCCACCTCACCAAAGGAGGGAGACAGTCGCAGGTGTCCCGCAAGAGCAGAACTACCGACGCTGTCAATCCACCCCAGATATGGAGGGGTAAGCAGGCAAAACAACTGGCTTAGAACTAACGCACAATAATGTTGAAGAACTCGCTTTTAAACTCCTCACGGTGCGGTGGGGCGACTCCCGCCAGGCGCGCTCCCAGGCTTTAATAGATGAAGGCTAGGTAGAGAAGAAGCGCTCAAATGCTAGGTATAATAACCAATAATAGCCAATGCCAACATCCGAGGATAATCCAAAGACAGTAATGATGGGTTGTAGTAATATAGCTAGCAATAATGGGTTAACGAACCTCCTGAAGACAGGTAATGGGTAGGAATGACCCCCCACGATCGATCTCATTGGAAGTTCCCCTGTAACAAATCAGTACTCACAATTCCTCTGTGTGGCTGGCTGGATGTGCAGCTTCCAGTGGTATAGGATGCAGATGGTGGAGAGGAGCGCACGATCCGACGGGAGCAAGGAGAGGACCCGGAATCAAAAATATAAACTTTATTGTGTCATAAGACCTAAAATCCAAAGCATTTCGAACGCTTGTGTGTTATTTATCAAGGATAATATACATATTAATACCATACAAATATATACCCCTCTTACCTGCGACCCGTTCGCGCAAAATGAGCCACGTACTGACGTCATGACGCCCGTGCGCACAAACCCGCGCATGCGCGAACCGCCAAGACGGCAGAAGCAGTCAAAGGGCGAAAGTGGTGGCTGGAGGGTGGGGAGGCAAAAACTAACTATGGGCAAAAGCAAACAATAACCCAAAAGGGACAAAAATAAGAGCAAAGGTATAATTTTATATGCTATGTATCTTAATGAGCCCTTAGAACGAAAAAGGAAGGGGAAAAGAAAGAAGGAAAAGAAAAAGAAGGGAAAAGAAAAGAGAAAGAGAGAAGAAGGAGAAAAGAAAAAAAAAGGAGAAAGAAGAAAAAAAAGAGAAGAAAAGAAAGAAAATCAATAATGAAATATGCAAATAAACAAACACTGAAACAAAAAGAAAGATATTAAAACAATATGAAGTATTGACAACTTGATATCTTTCTTTTTGTTTCAGTGTTTCTTTATTTGCATATTTCATTATTGATTTTCTTTTCCCTTCATTTTTTCTTTTCTCTTTCTCTTTTCCCCTTCCTTTTTCGTTCTAATGGCTCATTAAGATACATAGCATATAAAATTATACCTTTGCTCTTATTTTTTGTCCCTTTTGGGTTATCGTTTGCTTTTTGCCCTTAGTTAGTTTTTGCCTCCCCACCCTCCAACCACCACTTCCGCCCTTTGACTGCTTCTGCCGTCTTGGCGGTTCGGGCTCGCGTGCACGGGCGTCATGACGTCAGTACGTGGCTCTTTTGGTGCGAACGGGTCGCAGGTAAGAGGGGTATATATTTGGATGGTATTAATATGTATATTATCCTTGATAAGAACGCACAAGCGTTCAAAACGCTTTGGATTTTAGGTCTTATGACACAATAAAGTTTATATTTTGGATTCCGGGTCCTCTCCTTGCTCCCGTCGGATCGTGCGCTCCTCTCCACCATCTGCATTTAATACTGTAGATGAAGGGAAAGATCCAAATAGAAATAGTCGGTGCACAGCAAAAATAGCAAAGCCAGGACGTGGTGACCAAAAAGTTATTTATTGATTAAAAAACGTAAATTAGTAGTGCTGGTAATCCTCTAATATGTTTCACACTGGAAGTTAGAGGATTACTTGTAATACTACTTTATGTTTTTTAATCAATAAATTACTTTTTGGTCACCACATCCTAGCTTTGTTATTTTGGCTGTGCACCGCCAATTTCTATGTGAATCTTTCCCAGTGCTGATACTACAATTATTTCGGTTTTAATCTGCTTTTTTTTTTTTTTTTTTGTAAAATTTTTTTATTTTAAATCAAGCCCGTAAACCGCCTTATAGAACACGCACAGACCTCACACATGCACACTGCAAAAGACATACAGTATAAGGTTCATTGCTACATACTCAGAAACTTAAGCCAAATTACACAGCAGGCAGTTTGTACCTACAGACCTGCATGTAATTTGCCTGTCGCTCCAAACCCGCTCTCTTCAGATTTTGGGAAGATACAAGTCATCAGATGGTTGCAGTTCCAACAACCAGATTCTCCTATGCCTGGCGATGCAAGCAAAGCATTGCAAAGGGCAAGAGCCAGACTGCAACTGCAGGTTACATGTATTTCTGGCCGCAACTTGTTTTTGTTTCTTTTTTTAAAACCACACTGGGCCCAAAGCTCCTGACATTTGCACTTGGGAAGCAGTTGCAAATTGATCCAGAACGTGCAATGCATCAAGTGAATCCCAAATGTTTAATGAAGAGAAAATACAAAGCGAAGTTGAAATTGGGTACAGTGGCTACAGGTATTGCCAGAAAACAAATTCATATGCAAGAGCTGGCATTTCCCCCCCCCCCCCCCCATTTTGCAGATGTTGGCCAAAAATTTTTAGCGCTGTTGGTCACGGCATTTAAAATATAAAGCAAGAGTACAGGGTGGGGGGGGCAAAAGATTAAGGAGAAGTGTAAATCATTTGCACATTTCCCTCATTTGTGTGTGTGTGTGTGTGTGTGTGTGTGTGTGTGTGTGTGTGTGTGTGTGTACACAGAGGAAGAATAACTCTTACTTTTATTAAATTGTCTCCTTTTCTCTCCCCCCCACCCCCCACTAAATTCACTAGGACTTGCCCCAAACCATTCAATGAGACTTGCACCTAACAAGCTATTATGTCTTACAAAGGAGGGAGGAACTACCAGGTGTTCTCATGAATACGGATGACAAAAAGTATTATGTTACTCATTTTTGTTGTTGTAAGAAGACACCAGCATGCTATAGGTGTTGGGACCGAATATTAACATCCTCGTAGTGGTACCAAGTTGTCACTTATCCCCAGAATTACCTGTATCCCTACACCTGATTTATTTTATCAAATGTCCCTGCGGCCTCTTCTATGAGGGAAAAACCAAGAGCCTGCTTAAACACTTCATAGAACACAAACGTGTGATTAAGAAAAGGTATTGAACCTACAACTTTGGCCCAACAATGTGCACATCATAAATACCCTATAGCATCACTGAAAACCATGTCGCACATAGGGAAGGTTACGATCCGGATACTTTTGAGACGAGAAGCCTCAGCCAATTCCTCCAATGGGTTTAAATGACCAGCAAAATATGCCCTTTTTCTTAATGTTAGGTAATTATTTTTTAGTTTCAGCTTTTTTTTCTTTGGGTCACGAGTCGCTTCCTGCATCCACCTCAGGTTCACATTTGCATGCGTCATTTTTTTAGGTCAGTATCTACTGTATGCGTGTCGGCAAAGGTCTGTCCATTATTTGTCTAATTTCAGAATCATCTCATCACCATCTACCAGCTACTCCAGATCATACAAGAGACACCATAACAAAACATGCCAGATATATTTTATGGGAGTCATACATATGCTGCCCGTAGACCAATCTTTGTATGTGAGAAATATATGCTCATTGAGATTTGAAAGCCCAGGGTTATTCCTGTTACTTTATTAACATTTATTGATATTGTATTCATTACATGTGGTCACAGTTCATACTTTGCACAGAGTCCCATGTGGGGAGTTTGTTTGTTCAATAGCCGGGTTACCATGATGTCACCGCACCACCTGACGCAGTCTACAAGCGGTGAGACGACGTCAATAGCACCCACTGGGAACTCGACCAGAGTCCCGGGGGAGGGGTACGGTGCAGAGGAAGGAGGTCTAGTTTATTTGGGGTAGACACACACACACACTTGTGCATTATATTGTAATCCACCCGTGAAAAAGGCAATCATTACAGCCAGAACGTTGGCAGAATCATAGGCAAAATAAATTTACTCGCATCATCATTTTTAAGTCATGCAATAATGAAAAGCGGGGGCACTCGGATGCCTCTCAAAATTCACATTTATTAAGCATCCATTAAAAACTTTTCCAAGATGCAGCATGCACAAACAGGGGTAACCAGGGTAGACAAGTTTAAGTATGCCAAACCTCAGCAGAAAAGAGGATACATACAACCTGCAATAACATGGGGCCAGACCCAGCACTTATACTTTAGAGCTGTTTCGCATTAATAAAATAACACTTTTTCACTGTAATGCAGGATAATATTTTGAAGTCTGAGTGCCCTGCTTACTTCGGTGAGTAGTCTACAAGTATTTAAGGACCAAGACGCAGAGAACCCTCAAAGCCGAGATCACTGGCAGGCTACTGGCACTCTGTATAATCTGGATTACGTTTTTCTCTTGAAACCCTTTTTCCCTTGGGTATTTGAAGACATCGTGAACTCAGCTCCATGTTTTGAAATTATTCGTTTCATTTTTTTTTCCTAGCGGTAAAAATCATGAATTCCTTCAATATCAAGCTCCGGAGGTTGCCATGGTAAAAACATTTAGACAGCACTGGGCTCTGGGGAGAGCTTAATTTTAACCGTAATATTTAAAAATACTTCTCTCTTAAAACGGAGCTTCAGATTTTTAAAGTGAAAACGACATTGGGATGGGCAAATAGTAAAAATAAATAAATGGGGGGAATAAATGGCGATCAGCGCACACTGTCAGACTGCTGCTTTAAGAGAAGCAATGGCCAGTAAGGGCCCTAGTCCATGAAGTGGGAGAAAGCAGTTCAATACCTAGAGCCAGGATTATGTGGTTTTAGGAAAGTCCCTTTATTTCCCATAGACTTTAACATGAGACTGCACATTCTCCAGGGCACAGAATCCTTTCTGCCTGCTCATTTCAGAATATAATATACCGCAGTAAAATTATTATTTTGGACCCAGCTTTATTGCTTTTCTTACTTTGTTTTATTTTATGAGAGTCTGGTTCCATGATTATATTCATATGCAGGTTAGGATTCTCCAATGTTTCCCCTTATTATCTATCCAATCTGTTTGTTCTGTGGAACTGGAGGGAGGGATTGTCAGAGCTGCCCAACCACAGCCTTAAATGGTCTGAACTCCTTATGGATCAGCTGCAGGATTCCAGAGCCGTGTAGGGCGCAAAAATAGCAGCAGCCTGCCATCTTCCAATGGCAAGCCAACTACATACACTTGCAACAGACGTTGACTAGCCTTATCCCACGGTTTTCCAGCCACAATACTTCAATAAGTAAATGAAATGACTGAAAACAAATGATGGCAATGAATTAAAAAATAAATAAATTCTACAAGCGTGAACCAGTAAACTGATGGGGCGTTCCAAACAAGAGGTTACTTCACCGCAGTGCTACGAGTCAGCGTATGGTCTGTCTATTCATTAGGCGTCATCCCAATTGCCCGCACCGTGCATACATTTTCCCAGGCTTGTTTCAGCAATGCTGTGCCCATTGTATGAAAGGTAAAAAGAACAGGGCTCCACGGATTTTACAATACACTATTTTATTGCCAACAAATTGACTTGACGTTTCGGCCACACACGGCCTCTCTCAAAAGCAGAATGGCATGCCATTCCTCTTTATACCTTTCACTGAATATTGGATTATTACAGAGAATCCTGTATCCCCCTTTATTTAGATATTTGGTGTGCAGCAGTTTTCTTTATATTAGTTAATTATGTGCCCATTGTATGAGCAGGTGTCACGGATACTTGACCTGCGCAGGCGATACTCAGCACTGCGTGGGCGACCAAAGGGTTAATGAATATGTTATAGCATTTTCAAACAACTCAAGCAAGCATACAATTTTAGGCTATGCACAGCATTGTATATACTCTATGGGGCTGTCCTGCAAACAACCTTTATCCTCATTTCACACTGCTAGCAAAAGAGCTCGTTTATTCCAGGTACTACAGTCCTAGATAGCGGAATGGGACATTTGGTCGTTTTGTCGATGGCCACCGGTGCACATGGACCCTCAGCCGCATCCGGCCGCTTCTAAGGTAAGTTTCATTACGGTTTAGGGTAGGCGGTTAATTTAAGGGGTTTTAGCGGTTAGGATAGGGGGTTTTAGGATCAGGGTTTAGGGTAGGGCGTCTAGGCACTTACCATTAGTGGCACAGTACTATGTTTCACAGCGGGGTGAGTCGCAGCAAAGTGGCGGCTATTTAGTTCCGGCAAAAAAGCCACAACCAAATGTCCTAGACTGCTCGATTGTGGTATGAACACCAGGATGGTAACCCAACGAGGGTGGCTCCAAACTGTTGGCTGCAGGTACATGTACAGTACAGATGCAGCGGCCGTTATTCGAACATTTCTCGAACGTCCCGAGATTCTCTCAATTGCCGCGGCAGACTAATGGCCCATCGGATTAACACAACAGGGGTCCCTGCTATGTGAGTCCTACCAGGGTCTGCCTGTCTGTAATAGACACGCAGTAAGAGATAGGCTGAATCAGTCACTCTAACTGTGCGCCTCTCACAGGCGATCGCAGGGGTTTTATTAAAATTCTAACACCACAGTATTGTAGCAGGGGGTCTCCGGAGCTGAACCGCATTGATTTTAAGTCCGGGGACCCCCTGCTTCCCGAGATACAGGCCCCGTTATGGGGTGCCGTATCTCCTATGCATGGAAATGTCTCGCATCACGTGATCTGGACATTTACATGCATAGGAGATACCGGCACACCATAACGGGGCCTGTATCTTGTGAAGCAGGGGGTCCCTGGACCTGAAATCAACACGGTTCTGCTGCGGGGACCTCCTGCTCATCTACACTAGTCATAAATTAAAATATGTAGTAGGCACCAATACACAACCCACCCACTGTGCCCCCACATAAAACCAATATTTATTTTTATAGACACAGGATTAATACCACAAGCCGGCGGTGGTCCCCGGGTGTGGACATTTGATTTCGTTTCCCCATCCCAGTAAGTGTTTTATTGACTGTAATTGTGAATATTGTGTGTTTGTCTTAAAAGGAAATAGATTACAATTTATTTAGCCCATCTTGTGTGCTCAATCCAGAATCCCGGTACTAATGTGTTGGCAAGACCTGGTCTACCGTGACACTGACCTAGTCACTTAACCCCTTGGCTGCCAAGAGCCAGGCAACAAACACGCTGCAAAGCTTTGTATTGGCCCCTGCAGGCAGCAGAGGAGATTATAGCCAGTGTGCCTTTGGCTCCACAAGGTATTGACTGGTAGGGTCGTTCGTCAAGCCACAGCACTTCATGCACAGATAAAAAAAAAAAAAAAAAGATGTTACTATAATGTTTTCAGTTGCACTAGAGACTCATTTTGCATTAATTGGGGTAGAAATAACATATTTACAAACATCCAGTGTATGAAACTTACCGTTTGTTTAAATGTCTGAGGTTTGTTTAAAGCGCCAGCCACTTGGCCAGTTATCTTGCAGTGAGAGTAAATAAGATGCGCACAGTGTGGCCCGGAGTCATACTGCTACCATCGTAAAATGGTTGGTTGTGGTTTTCTTTTTACTGGTAATTTACGTTGCCTCCCACAAAAAGTAGTAAAACGATAAGGTTTGGAATGATCAGAGTGCAACAAAGTAGAGTAAGAATGCCCACTTCTTGGTTAGATATATTTCTAAACCAACTGGTTCTAAAATTTCTCCTTAGCCAGGCCGGGTTTGAGACAGCCAATGAATATCCTACTGACATACTCAATCGGTGCATTCACTTTGCTGCAGATGTATTGGTTAGTCCTTTAAACCGGGTCTGGAAAGTGGTCCCCCAAAGACAGGTTTGAAAGCCAAACCATTCTCTGTAATGTTATATGTAATGTAAAATGAAATAAATGAGATTTAAAAATAAATAAATAAATAATAAAAAAAAAAACCTTGCTGTACATGATTGACAAGGACAAATCACTTCAGTGGCACGTTAACACACACAGGAATTTAGCTATAATTCATTATAGTCAAGTGAACAATATGGGTGGACTCCCCTTCTGCTCAATATCAAATCATAACACGTATCAAGTAGTTTGAGCATTTCTCCGATCTAGCACATCTGTACATTTCAAGATGATAAATTCCATGTTTTGTGTGTCTGAAAGTTCTGATTGTCTGAAAATGGGCTTTTATCATAAAAGTGCAAGTCATGACTACATCCAGGCAACATTGCAGACATAATACATTTGTGGGACAAGATGGCGAGCAGGCAAATATTTGCTTGCGTCTACTTGCTTATGTGAATATACAAGTGTGTGCACCTACCTTTGTCAGGTGGGTGAAAAGTGAACCTCTGGTGTTCTTTATATACCCAAGAGCTATCCCAAGTGCCAGGTCCTGAAACCGAAAGCGCAGAGTTCAGGACCTTTAACTGTGGATAGCTTTTGGGTAAAGAACATGGAGGGTCACTCCACATACAGCCAATGAAAGGAAGTTCAACACCCTCCCCCAAAACGTTGTTTTAAATAATTCTGCACATAAAACCATGCTTCAATAAATAGTGAATCTCACCATTTCGGTCACCTACTCTACAGTCCGGTGACTTCTTGTACGGCACTCCATTTTGCAGCGCTCATACAGCAAATACATAGACAAGTTTACCTTCTCCGGAGGTTGAATAATAGTGACCAGAGGAGTGAAGAATGTCCTGCAAGTTTGCCGGTATTTGCATTAGTTTGAGAATCTGAACACACCGTGACAGAGGAAACCAAAACCCTCCCAAGTCGAAAAAATAAATACTTGGGTATTACCCAGATGAGACCCCTTAAACATGTCACTGGAGGGTGTAAAAAGTGCAGCAGTACCAGCGCCAATATCTCACATTGCCTGTGGTACTGCAGAAAAACAAAGAAAACCTGGAATAAAACCTTAAGGTTTCTAAACAAACTGCTAAAAACAAAGCTTCCCCACAACTTTACACCAATGTTATTTGGATATACAGTATGGAAGGCAGGAATACCTTGACAGACAGTTTACGGCAGCTGGTGGGAATGTCAACTGGCTAAAACCATACGCTCCAACAATTGGACAATTAGAATCTTATCTGTTCGCAGTTATGATGAGGGAAACATTTGACTCATTTGAAGACAATATGAAAAGAACAGAAATTGCTGAGTAAATGGAAACCCTTTTTGGGCACACTGCTTCCCACCACATTTAAAGAGGTTATGGGACCCTTTACATATTCAGACTGGGTGTCCACTGCACTGCTACACAGGTCTTGGGATTGACTAAAAGAACTATAGGTTGCGCCGAGATGTGAGGACCTGCAGAGCACTTTCTTTCTCTCTATCCCCTTTTCTCCCCATCATCATTTTTATCATTTAATGTTCAACAATTGCTAAGAAAATATAAAATGCTGTGAGCTTATGGTTGCCTGAATGTTCACTATGTTTTGCTAATTTTATTGTATGTTGTAACCGTGCTCGCAGATAAAGAAATGTTTAAAAAAAAAAAAACATGTCACTGGAACTAGTTCACTTTGGTCCTGGTTATTGCTCCTTTAAATTACATGTATTGTACTATGGTGGCTAACTGGGCTCTATTTACACATTACATGACCTGCGACAAATTAATGTATTTGGTTTGTGTTCTTTTTACTCTTCGCTTTTTTTTTGCTTTGTATGGAAATTCCCCTTCCTTTCGTGCGGTTATACTGGGGTGTGTGTGTGTGTTGTCTGTCTCAATGAAACAAGCGAGTGAAGGTAAACCCCACCTGTCTCCACTATTTCAGTCTCCACCTCTTGTTCGTCTGCCACGTCCTGCATCATGAAGGTCTCATCGTCGTACACCAGCACCTGAGCAGCGTAGCCCTGCTCCAGTCTGGCGCTGGGAACTTGCTCCACAATTACTGCCGGGTACTCAATTATCTGAACTTCTTCCTGCCAGAGCCAAAACAAGACACAGACAGCCCAGTTATTCAAAAGGTTATGCAGTGCCTTAAACCTCTCACTGCTGGAAAGGCCAGCAACGCATTGCAATGTGTTAAAGCAGCAACCTCATTCAAGCTGTCATAAACCCATGGCTGTCCCCCGTTCAGAAGGTACTTAGAACGATATTTACTAAGCAGTATTGCACCATAAAACATCTTAAAGCCCACTGGCTAAGGTGACTCTCAGAAGTAGAAGACCACTTGTAAATACAGAGCTTAAAGTAATAGGTCCTGCTATTTACGGAATAAAAACAAAAAGACAGTTAGTTAGTTGTTGGATGACTGAACAATGGTTCCCTTAATTACTCTCTTACTGGAGGCCACTTGCCATTAAAAAATAATTACCCCCCAAAAAAAAAAAAAAAAACACAACATGGACATTCAATATACGAGAGTCAATTTAACAACTTCTCCCAACTGCAGAAGTAAACGCCGAACAGTGGAAAAGAACAGCACCAGATTGATCACAGGATAAAAGATCACTGCCTTCAATAGGGCTCCTTTTCATTCATAAAATCAAATGCTGTTTTTTCATTTTTTATTACAGGTTTGCAGCTAGGAAACTTCCTGCAACATCTGGGAGCATCCCAAGTTCTGAATAGGGAGCTCATTTTCCAGAACATCCCCTACAAGTTCAGGTAAGATTTGTCAGTCCTGGTTCTATAACCACGTAGTGATAACTGCAGTATGTTACATGAGCAGCAAAACCAGTCTGAGTTCATCTCTGGAAATTAGGAGGCAACCCGGCTAGGAACTATGCTTTAAAGCAGCCGTGCCTGCAAATCTCGTATTAGTTGTACAAAGACAAATAGTGAAGTGCTTTATCTTTCTCTGCCTGAAGTAACACCGGGCACGTGTGAATATTTGGTTGTATGTTTGAAATGTGCACAAGTACTTGTGTGTAAATGTGTGCTTGTTCATATATGAATACACACACGTATGTAGGAGCCACTGGTCCATGTGCACACGACAGGCTTGCAAGGAACCTAGTCGATACAAGGATGGTCATTCCATGGGAATACTAGGAGGTTAGCATGGAACCCAAAAGAAATAGGAGTAGGGTTGCAGGATTTCATATGGATGCCAGGAGAGCATTGCAGGGCCCAGTGGATACGAGAAGGGTTGCAATGAGTGTGTGGATATAAGGCGTGCCTTTTGGGTTTGATGAGAGCTGCAGGGTGCCTTGTAGAGACAGTCAAGAAAGAAGCAGGGTGCCACTATTGTGAAAAAGCAGAAAGGAAGTATTGGGGTGACCGTGCGCTCAGATCAGGAACACCACAAGACATCATCCCTTTCAGAGGGAGACATGTCAAGTTCAAAACAGACCAAAACAATCTATACTCTGTGTAGCACTATGCTAACAGATGTTAAAAGACTTCACTCATTCCCCTCCTTGCTGCTTAATCTATAAAACAGTATTAACTATGTCTCAATGAGCTCCCCCTGGAAGCAGACTCGTTAATGTGCCCTGGTGGAATATATTCAACTAATGACAATAGGTTCTTCATGGTGCACATACTGGATAAGGAGGCATTTCAGAAGCTGGCTCTTTCCCTTCAACTCGGCTTTCTGCCTCACCTGCAAGGACTGCCCATCTTTGTGGAGGACAAGGATAGCTCCCCATTGAAAATTAGTACCTGCTGCCACATGCCACATTAAAAAAAGTGCTTCCGCTCTGCAACGGCAATGGACCTGTGAGGTCCACACAATCTGCTAGATATCGGTCTGGAAAGTGAACGGAAGGCAGCTTCAAAAACAAATCTGCCGATGCCCTGTGGCTTATTACATGCACCGAGAACTCCTAGTGGCAATAGATCTGAACGAACTGCAGGAAAAGGATTGTTGCCTGATCACATGAAAACCTAAACATTTTCCTGGGGGTCTGCACTTCATCCCAACAGCATACTTGAAACGTTTTCGGTTTTGCAGAATATACGAAGCCCTGCAGCATTGTTCATTGGCATATACGCATCGGTAATATTGGACACTGGGCTGGTTAGACCTTGGCTTTTGTATTTAATCTTGAAAAGTAACTTTTTTTTAATTTCTAATTGTTATTGATATTAATGACTGCACCGTTAATAGTTCTTTCCCCTCCTTTTGGAAACCTAAACTAGTTGCTATGCTATATCTGCACTATAATAAAGTGCGTTATAAAGAATCTCCATGCCTGCGGCAGACTCTGCCTTGACATCTGCTTTCACTGCGTAGTCATCTCATTCACACAGACTGGCAGCTGCTTGGCCAGGAACACAAAAATACGGCACCGGTGGAAAACATGAAAGGGGCCGACATCTTTGTGACCCAGAAAACAACACAAAAAAAAAACCACCATATGATCTGTTTTTCCATTCACGGATATTCAGGGTTCATACTTTCGCACTAATTACAAGTCAGCAATGCATCATCATGTAATGTTTCCAATAAGTCTTTGCAATGTAATCTTGAATAATACCTTTTAATGTAAATATTGCCCTGCCTCTGCCTTCCTCCCTCCCACAGCAACCGGAGCTTTAGGCCTCGCCCAGGGTGATGCGGAGCAGGCGCGCTCACTCGTGCTGGCCGCGATAAAAACACATTGCTGCAATGTGTGTGGCCAGCGTGAGCGAGCGCCTGCACGGCGCTTAGCTGCTTGCACAGGCAAGCAAGCTTGATTATGCCGCTCGCTGTCGCGTCACGTGAGCGCTTTGCCCAATGAGGGCGAACCAGCTCCGTGACATCATGGCCGTGTCCCAGACATGCCCCCCCGCGAGCGCAACTAGCTGGCCATAAAATCGCCCGGCCCAGCAGAGCGTGTACCTTCACCGAGCACGAGCGCCAGAGCACTCGCTCCCTGCCTGGCCACAGCCTTAGAAGTCACAACATTGAGGTGGCACCCATTCTGCAGGACCTTTAGTACCACAGATAGCGGAGCCCTGGGATAAAGTATTAGCGAGAAAAGAATGTGCCGACAATGATGTAAACTCTTTTTTTTTTTCTCTTTCATTTAGAAAACCTTCTGGAAAATGTCACTGTCAGGAGAATGGGAGACGGGGGGAAAAAAGTAACTCAAAAAGCTGTTTGTGAAAGAGGAAGAAAAAAAAAAATTGAGTGAAGAACTAGTGCAAGATCTGGGGCTGATGAAGTTATTTGCTGCTCGAGGTCCACAACCTAAGCGGCTTCCACTGTCGTCACACAATGCCAAAATGCAGCCCAGTTCTATGCCAAACCTGGCGTGCCAAGACCCGCTCTCATACACTTTACTTGCCTGCTCTGGGATTTCCACTCCATTGCTGGCAAAGCCCCCCACAGCACCGCCACCATCCACCGCTGCAGAGGTCATGTTGCATCCCCTGTGGCTGGGCTCAAACGGAGATAACGCCAAGGCCTTGGGAGCTCTGGAAACACCACCTGCTCCTACTCACGCTGCTTCTGCCGGTGGAAGAGGAACAGGTAAAACAAACTGCTGGCTCTTGGCATTATGCAATGTTGTGTTATAATTACAGGGAAGTCACATACCGAAAATATTGATTGCATCGAGAGTCTAATTTTATATATTATGATGGAGGTCACAACATACATTCGATTGGGTGAATGATCCTTATGCAGAGTGATCAGAATATATTGGAGAATATTTTACACCTACCTTCCAACCCACAACCTCTATTTATATGATCTGCTTACTGAAGCACCACATCCTCCTCGCAATAATTATGTGAATAAAAGCTCTTTCAAGAACAGGTGAACATGTAGAAAAGAATGTATACTTAAATTTGCATTTACAATTACCGCGTTTTCATATATGTAGCTCTACAGTCTTCTTTTTTTCCCATTACTCTAATTTATTTATTTGTTTGGTTTGCCAGGAAGTAATACATTGAGAGTTACTTCTCATTTTCAAGAATGTCCTGGGCAAAGAGCTAAAATGACAAATACAGTTATATTAAGTGAAAATGGTTATACAGTGTGTGTGGTTGGCCAGTAATGTCCTGTTCTTCGGGGATTATTATTAAGTAATCAATGCAATAACGTCAGCTACTGTATATAGGCAATATAAACGAGCGCACACATCTGATATGTCCACCACATACAAATACACAACGACACACTTTCCACATACACAATGTATTTCCCAAAAACAAACATTCACGCACACACCCCCTGACCTGCACAAAACACACACACATCCTGACCTGCACAACACACAAGCACAGACGTACACACACACACACACACACACACCATACACAAAGACAGACCATCACACACACACATACACTGTCCTACAAAAAACAGCTTTACAAGGAGGAGCAACAATGCAGCAACCCTCTGTGGCCGAATCTGCAGCTGTATGTTTGTCTCAGTTATAGCAGAGTAGCTCGGTTCTTGCTGATACATGCCCCTGTCCCCTTGGATATGTGCGGCAAATCCGAGACTGTCCTGGTTCAACCGGGACATTTAGTCACCCTACCCCCCCCCTACCCCCCCCCCTCACCCCCCTTGCAAGCCTTCTGCTCTCCAATCTTCCTCCCCCCCCCCCCCGTTCTCCTCACTGAGCAGCGGTGACTTGACCTGTCCATCAGGGCAGTCATCCCCTTTGCACAGCACAGCCGCACATGTAGCAGAACAGCAGATACCCTACAAAGAACATTGGCAAATTGCACGCATCATAGAAATCAAAATGGACATAAACCGCACCCAAACCACACGATCGGGATAAAGGAAGCGGGATAGTTAACCAGAATAAGTGTATTGCACACAAAAAAATCCAACATTTTGGTCATTAAGGCCGGACCTTCATCAAGAGGGTGTGTGTGTGTATGTGCGTGTATATGCGTGTATGTGTGTATGTGTGTGTGTGTGTGTGTGTGTGTGTATGTGTGTGTATGTGTGTGTGTGTGTGTGTATGTGTGTGTATGTATGTGTGTGTATGTGTGTGTATGTATGTGTGTATATGTGTGTGTGTATAAAAATTATAAACCAGTATTCCTACAAAAAGACAAAAAGGCTTCTACAAAAACGTTGTGATGGGCACTCTTTAGATTTAGGGCAGCCTCACATCCCTAGCATTAGTATCCCCCCCCCCCACCCAAAAAAAGGGGGGGGGGGTTGGGGACGACGACTGCTAAGCCATAAGACACCTCAACGCCCATTGCTTTGAATGAGCTGTAATGTCTGTTGACCCTGTTCGTGCCAAAAGATGGGCGCACTTGGTTCTTCGGCATTGAGACCAGGTGATCACTACCACAAGCGACGGGTCTCCAGTTACACACATGGAAGTAGAGGGGGCCCCTTTAATAATGACATGAAGTCCCCTGAACCTAGAATGCTGGTCCTTGTGACGAAATGTCACAAGGACACAATAATTACAGTCCTTAAATGCCTCCAACCAGGACATTCATTGCAAGCCAATTGCTTTGCTGGGGTTGCGAAAACACTTAATAGTCCGTACAACGCACAGCGCAATAAAACTTGCACAAGGAGATATGGTGACATCTGCAAGGCCATGCTAGAGGATGAAATCAGTCCAGAACACACAAGCTTATGGTTAAATTAAGCAGCCTCTATATCACATCTTCTCCTATGCATGAAACAGCCTTCATTCGGGGCAGAGAAAGTAAAATATAGAACTTCACAAATATTTGGTATTGGGTTAGGGCAAGGGTGCACAAACTTTTCAGTTCGTGTCCCCATGTCTGCGCTCCCCCCCCCTGCTACCGCACCCCTTCCCCCCTCCTGCTACCGCACCCTCTTTCCCCCTCCCCCCTGCCAGCGCACCCCCCCCCTTTTTTACCTGCTCTCGGGCTTCGCAGTGTCATATGATGCCTTGTTGTCATGGTGACGTGTCACTGAAGAGCAGGTGAGAGAAGTTACATAGGCCTCATGCCTCCCCCGGCATTTAATGTAAATGCCTTGGGGGAAGAGCGCAGGGCCTCTGCAACCGCCACCCCCCTAGAAAATTCTGCGGCCCCCAGTTTGCACACCCCTGGGTTAGGGCATAGAGCATAAAAAGATTTAGATCAAGTAAGGCAATTTTAGAATAATGGAAAACATGGGCCTAGCAGTCCTTAAAATGACAGCTTGTTACATCTTTAATAAAGTGAAAGAAAGTGACAGTGGTCACTGAAGTGCCCTATTAATTGCACTCATGGCAAGAACTAGTTATACAACTAAAAGATACAAATATCTTCAGTATGGACTCAAAGTCCCTGGTGTAACAAAATTGTAGCTAGAGGATACAATATCCACAGATAGACAGAATGTCTCAAAAAAAGAAAAATACACATAATCCATAAAGGACCATATGTCCACAGAAGATGTCTACTGGCCTAAAGTATAACAGTGGTATCCACTATTTAAATCCAAAAAATAAAAAAACTTTAATAAACCATTTATAACGGCGAAACACAAGTGACATAAAAATTAAACGAATTGTGATGTTAAAATACCCCTGTAGGGGAGCGGGTGGGAGAGAGGTGGCAACCAATGAAATAAGGAATATCAAATCAATGGTAATGAATATTGTGCATATATCACATGGTATCCCTAGTGTTGCTACCAAAGCCATGCAAGCTCAGTGGGTAGGTCAGGGAAAGACATATAAACCATAGGAAGCCTAAATGAATGGGTATAAGGTCAACCATCCATAAGATACCCAATGTATCTATGTGTATACAGAATGGTATGCTTAGGAAGATACATGTAATAGTAATCTTCAATCAAAAAGCTCCTTACACACCCACGGTTATACAGGCATAAATAATGACCAAACGAAAGTGATACAACCATGCTCCTAATTTGGCTGTGTATGCCCCGACCGAGAATAACTCCCAACAGATGCTGCTCCGCGAGTACTCCCGCTCTCAGACGCCCATAAGTGACGTCACCCCGACGCGCGTTTCGTGTGACGCTTCACACTTCATCAAGGGGGGAGGAGCTAATACTGTGAATGACTCGTTCACAGTTATACCCGAGGCCAAGGAGGAGGCTGGGCTAGGCTAGAAAAGTAAATAATTAAATAATTAATAAATAAATGAGATAAGAGGTGCATAAAAGTATGTGTGTTACCATGTCCATGTATATAATCAGCACAGCAAAATGAAGAATATATGTACTTATACTGTTAAGTGTAGGCATATATATAGATGGCAATATGTCACTAGTAGTCATTTTTAAAGGCATACACGCGCACACTGGTGCATTAAATATACGCACTGTGTGTGTATATGTGCGAGTACACTTGAAGGGAGACAAAGAGAGAGAGAGACAAAGAGAGAGAGAGACAAAGAGAGAGAGAGACAGAGAGAGAGAGAGACAGAGAGAGAGAGAGACAGAGAGAGAGAGAGACAGAGAGAGAGAGAGACAGAGAGAGAGAGAGACAGAGAGAGAGAGAGACAGAGAGAGAGACAGAGACAGAGAGAGAGACAGAGACAGAGACAGAGACAGAGACAGAGACAGAGACAGAGACAGAGACAGAGACAGAGACAGAGACAGAGACAGAGACAGAGACAGAGACAGAGACAGAGACAGAGACAGAGACAGAGACAGAGACAGAGACAGAGACAGAGACAGAGACAGAGAGAGAGAGAGAGAGAGAGAGAGACAGAGACAGAGACAGAGACAGAGACAGAGACAGAGACAGAGACAGAGACAGAGACAGAGACAGAGACAGAGAGAGAGAGAGAGAGAGAGAGAGAGAGAGAGAGAGAGAGAGAGAGAGAGAGAGAGAGAGAGAGAGAGAGAGAGAGAGAGAGAGAGAGAGAGAGAGAGAGAGAGAGACTCCTGAAAATCACCAAAACATATGTAGATATTCCCCGTGCACCAGGCCTTCTATATATTATTTTTGATATTATGGTTTGAGCGACGTCCCATTCTCTTGTTTTCTACATATTTAATAAACATGTAAACATAGAAGTATGAAGATTTGAAGGATAGTTTTGCAAGTTTTCCAGCCAGTATTGAGCAATTCGTTGACATTGCAACTCTGATCTGCCCCCTGAAATTACTAGGAAATAAAACATTATGCAGGACGTTTGTTAAACGCCAATGCAAACAAGAACAAAGTACGGCCACCCTGTTTAACATTAACTCCACAAAACTCATTATTTGTGACGGTGAGGAGTTAACCAGGCTCTGATCCATGTATTGGAGTTCAAGAGTGTCAGCTCGAGCCTAACTGTTGTACTTGCATAAACTGTAATTATGCGACAATACAGAATTTTTATGTTTATGCCTTTTCAGGGATGCCAGCAAGCTGGGACTGCTAGGGTATGAGTTTCAAGGGGGGGGGGAGGGGGGAAGGGTTGCGGATTAAGTGTTGTCAGAATGTGACTAGATAGTCGGGGTCCAGAGTTGCTAGATACTCCAAAAATGTACACGAGAATCATGCTTGATTCCTGAATACATATAGGCACATTGTCTCTGCAATATCTCCCCTTGAAAACTCTGGCGCGATTCACCGCTAGGGTTTCCAGCTTCAGCACAGCCCAGAAAGGTAAATGGTACAAAGGGATGAAAAGTGTCCCTGTAACTATAAGGGGTCCCTAGGTTAAGGGGGATACCCAGTTACTGCCCAGGTCACCCAGAACCTATATAGGGGGTCATGGGTTCTCCAACCATAGATAAGGATGTGAGGGGATTTTTAAAGTCCAGTCCAAGTCCATTGTATAGTGTGTGGGGAATACAGGCCGATAGAAAATAAAGTGCAGCTTTCTATTCTATTCCCCATACACAGAGACTTAGGACATGTAAATGTATATTTTTATCAACATTTCTGTTTGGTATAAAATGTGCTATTATGCACGATATTATGAGCTGGCACTTTCAGAGCCAATGTTCTGAGTGAGCCACTGGTACCAACTTGGTGCCAGTGAGTCTATTCAAACATCAGACATGAAAGCCACAGAGGATGTCTGGAGGTGTGAAGACCATTTGGGCAGAAGGGAAGGGCTCAAGTACACACGTCCTGGGATGAACGGAAGTCCTCCGGACTACCATTTGACCCACCAGACTTGGTGGAGCCTGACCCAGCGGGTGACATCTGAATAGCAAGTAGCTAATGTGGCAAACTTGCACATGCCCTTGGCTGATTCAGAATCCCCGCTTGCCCAGCTTCACATTACTGGCATCGCTCTGATTGGCTGGTAAGAAAGTTCCCACGCTGTGATTGGTTGTAGTATTTTTGTGAATGAACTCCAAAATACTATAAGAATCCTCTCAGCCAATCACCCGAGAGATTCTCAAGCGTCAGAACTGCAGCAGGAAATTTGGAAGTGGGAAAAGATGCCTCTGCGCGAATAGCAGAGCACCGGCTTCAGAAAAACCAAACCTGAAATATTTTATAAGTCCAGCTTTTTGGAACCAAGTTCTCATAATAGCACTTAGCGGTCGCGGCTGGGATTGCAAGCCGATTTTAGTTCCAGGACGTTTGGAGCCAAGTCTCGGTCCTCTGGAGAGAAGGGAGCGGTGGCGTCTGGAACATCATGCGGATTTGGGTTCCAGGATATTTCTGTCTAAGTCCCGGTCAACTAAAGACTCGTTTCAAGTACTATTTAGCTAGTAAAGTTTAGTTTTTTACCCCAGGTCCCAAGTACTGTAAGTGTGTCTTCTTATGTAGTTTGTGTATCATTGTGTGTATGCCTTTTCCTGCGAATAAACTTACAATTTATTTCACTTTACCTGTTTTGCTCAATGTATGATCCTGGTAAAAAGGTGTAAATGCCTGGTCTCCTGTGACAGGCTATATTTACTGGTGGCAGGGTTGGGATCATTGAGCTTTATGTTTTAAAATCCTGAGGGATCATCTAACAAAGAGAAACTTGTAAATTGTGAGCACTCAAAACAAGTAGTGACTTACACACGTTACACAAAGCAAAGAAAAGCACAGGTTCTCTCTATCACTTAGTTTAGTGCCACCAGGTGAACATGGACAGACAGTCAGGACGGTATAGGTCCTGGGACCGTCTCCGGATTGTCGCTCGGTGTGAGAGCTATGGACTACCGACTGATGGTCGGGCAAAGACTGTGCAAGAGGAGGATCTCGAAAAACATGAATCGAGTATAGCGTCACCAGAGGTGTGCAAATCCCCACCTGTGGACACAGGGGCATCCACTTTGGCCACGGAACAGGCGGCTTGTCCACCCCTGGAAGAGGAGTCGGAGGACGAGGATAACGTGGACAGAGATTTTGAGCATGATCCAGGGAGTGCAGCCGTGGTAGCACCAGTGGCTAACTGTCTCCCTGCGACAGGGCTTGCCACTCTTCTCACCAGCTGGGGAGAGCGGGTCACATTCGAGCAAAGGCTACAGCTACTTGCAGCTTCTCATGGTGTGCAGCCCCCAAGACCCCAGAGGAATCCTGACGAGCCCCCTCTACCTAAAATAGACCATCACAATTTCAGCAAGTTTGTGGATGGCACAGACAAAATAGACAGTTACCTGAAGATTTGTGAAACTCAGTGTCTCCGGTACCGTGTGCCAGAACGGGACTGGGTCTTGCGGTTGTCGCCGCTATTGTCCGGGGCTGCCCTGGAGACCCTCCAGGCCATCCCGGCAACAGACAGGAACAACTACCGGCATGTAAAGACTTATCTGTTAACACAGTATGCTCTCACGCCAGAGGCAAACCGTGGCATGTTTAGGTCGGGGGAGAAGAACCACTGGGAAACCTTTCATGCGGTTTGCATCCAGGATGATTTTGCATGGACTCAGTGGGTGGATGGATGTTATGTCACTAAGTATCACAGTTTGCTGGACTTAATGTTTAAGGGACAATTTTTGCAGCAGTGCCTCGCAGATTTTAAGAGACTGGGTCTTTGACCGAAAACCAAAGACTTGTCTGGAAGTCAAAGACTTGTCTGGACTTGACAGCCGTGCCTTGTCAAGAAAGGGACTAACCAGAGTGGAGCCAGCCTGGCTCAGGCAACCAATGGTACCCCACACTGGAAGCAAAAACCTGCTGCGGTGGGGGGTGTACCCAAACCAACAGAGTTCAAGCACGAACGGAGGTGCTATAAATGCAACAAAATGGGACATATCAAGCCTGATTGTCTGGACCAACCAAAGTCTGGTAATCCCCAGCAGGGGGAACGTTCTCCAGCTACGAGGCCAGTCGCCGCCGTGTGAGTGGCACACAAAGAGGAGCAGAGTGCAGCCATCCAGCCAGCCCAGCAAGAGACTCAGACGGGGGAAATTTACACCTACAGCCAGTTGACCAGCAGGGGAGACAGGAGGACATCAGATTGCAACGGTCAGTTTTCGATCCAACAATGTCCAGCCAAAGCATTTGAGGCCAGTGACCATAGGAGATCGCCAAGCAGCCGGCTTGCTCGACTCCGGGGCCACTGTCACTCTGGTATGACCAGAGGATCTGCTCCCGGAAACAGGGATGTAGGTGACCATGCCAGACGAGGGACCTAGGTCAATCCAGGTTGCCCGGGCCTCTCTCGATTGGGGTGCCGGTCGAGGCATGGGGAGGTGTTTTTTTTGTCTGTGTTGGATACTGAGGTGCTACCTTGTTTGTTCTTTTGCTGGAGAAGCTGCACTGGTTGCAGCGATTACAAGGCGCAAGAGAAGGGCACTTGCCAAGGCAGGGGAGCTTATGGTACCCTGCCACCTGAAGATCTCGCTGTCCCCCTGCATTTGGAACCAACAGCTCCAGGAGTCTCTGAGGAGATCAGGCAGATAAGCCAGACAGAGTCAAGACATTGCACTGACCTACCTACCCATTTACCTGTTCCCACATTACCTGACGTGGTGACTGGTGGAGAGTGGCCGGAGCTATGGGCACAGTACAGGGACTCTCTGCAATGTGATCCCAGCTTAGGCCTGGGACATAGCAGGTTCAGCCGCGCTAAGCCGCGCTCCTGCTCTGCCTCGCCTGCTCAAAATGGAGCTTTTTTCTGTCCTGGCAGGCGAGGCAGTGAGCGCGCTCTGGGGGCGGGGCGGAGGCGTGTCAGGAGGCGGAGCGGAGGCGTGTCAGGAGGCGGAGTGGGAGGCGGGGCTAGTCCCTCGCTCCCATTGGATGTGAGCGGTCACGTGACCGCTCACATCGCTTCCCCGAGCGGCAAACTTGAAACTTGCCTGTCTCGGCAAAGTTTCTGAGCCTCCGCACGCATCAGCACGCATGCGGAAGGGGATACTATAGCCGCGCTGATGACAGATGCAGGGGTTTAGTGCATCTGCTCAGCGCGGCTCAGCCCAGCTCAGCGAGGCTGAAGCTACCATGTCCCAGGCCTTACAGGGCATGAGACTTCGGGCGTCCGAGTCGGCTCGGCTCTTATGGCACAGAGGGCTCTTGTATAGAGAGCATGATCCTACTGCTCCAGATAGAGTGTGGAATGGTAGGAGACAGTTAGTGGTTCCCAGGGAGTATACACAGCAGTTATTGCAGGCAGTCCACTCCATACCACTAGCGTAGCATCCGGGGTCACTCGCACGAGACCCCGGCTGTTGCAGCGTTTCTACTGGCCGGGGGCATCGCAGTGGCACAGTTTTGCCGGTCCTGTGATGCCTGCCAGTGAATAGGTAAGGCAGGTGATCGTGTGAAGGCGCCCCTGAACCCACTACCGGTAATAAGGGAACCCTTCCAGAGAGTAGCCATGGATATAGTGGGACCTCTGATAATGACTAGCTGGTCCGGCAAGCGTTACATCCTCACGATGGTGGATTTTGCCACCAGGTACCCCGAGGCTGTCGCACTTGCCACCATTGAGGCGAGGGCAGTAGCTAAGGCATTGTTATTTTCTCTAGAGAAGGATTCCCTAGCGAGATTCTAACTGTCCAAGGGTCACAATTCATGAGTGAATTGCTACACTGTAGCAGCTACAGTATCTCTGGGATTCGTGCAGGGTGAAGCCCCAGCGCACCACCCACAAACAAACTGTTTATGTGAGAGGTTCAATGGTACCCTGAAGCAGATGCTTCTGGCATTTGCAGAGGCTGGAGGAAAAGACTGGGAGATTAATTTGCATCACTTACTGTTTGGCTACCGAGAGGTTCTGCAAGAATCTACTGGGTTCTCTCCCTTCGAGCTTCTATATGGTCGCAGGGTACGGGGACCTCTTGATCTATTCCGTGAGGGATGGGGAGACTACCAATACTGATGCTTCTGTGTTGAAGTGTGTGATAGAGCTCTGGGACCGGTTGGAAATGCTTATGGGGTTGGCACAGGCTATTCTAAAGCTGCGCTTATAGTGCCTGGCGACTGTGACGCCGCTCCAAAACAAAATCAATTGAATCCGTGCTTATAGTAAGCGCGACGGTGACGGAGCGACCAAAAATTTTGAAGCCAGTGAAATTTGTTTTTTTTAGAGACAGTCTCCACACGTGACTGGTCTCTAAACCAATCACAGTGCGTTTCCTCCTCCTTGGTGACATCACTGGCCTTGTCGCCAACAACATCGCTTAAAACTAAAGTTTAACTTTCGCCAGTGGCAACGTCATCGGTCGCGTCACTGTCGCAGGCACTATAAACGCGGCCTAAGGGAGGCTCAGGCCAAACAGAAGACTTGGTATGATCAGAATGCCCGTAGAAGAGAATTCATCTCTGCGCAGCAAGTGCTTGTTCTGAAGCCCAATTGTCAGAACAAATTGATGGCTGCCTGGTCTGGACCACATACGGTACTCAGGAGGATGAATGAGTGCAACTACGTTGTACAGATAGATGGAGAAACAGGTAGAAATAGGGCTTATCATATTAATATGCTTAAGGAATATTTTCAACAGTGTGGCATCAGTGATGGCTATCTGTAGCCCACCGATGGGGGACCCGGCGAGCAATGCTCTGCCTTGACCTCCTAGGGGAATCTAGGCAGGGGGGCACAGTTGAGAAAGGGTCCCAGCTCAGTGAACAGCAGAGTGCGCAGGCAAAGGCTGTTTTAGAGCAACATAGGGTCCTGTTCATGGATTAGCCGGGCAGGACACATATTACTGATCACCCATTCGACACTGGGAATCAGAGACACCTGCATAAGCCCATCAGTTATCTGCAGAGGTGAAAGAGAGTATAGAGAGGGAAGTGGAGGAGATGCTGGCCCAAGGGGTAATTGTACAGTTTCTGAGCCCTTGGGCTTGTCCAGTAGTGCTAGTCCTAGTGCCTTAGAAGGACAAAACCATTCGGTTCTGTGTGGACTACCGGCAGATCAATTCTCAGACGGTGTTAGATGCTTATCCCATGCCCCGCATGGATGAGCTCTTAGATGAGCTTGCAGAGGCAAGGTATCTGACGAATATGAATTTGTCCAAAGGTTACTGGCAAATCCCTCTGATCCAAGAGGCTAGGGAGAAGTCAGCATTTATCACTCCACGTGGTCTATATGAGTTTTTGGTTATGCCATTTGGAATGAAAAATGCCCCGGCTACCTTCCAACGCCTGTGCAATAGGTTACTGGAAGGGATGCAGGGTTACGCAAGGGCATACCTGGATGATACTGCTGTGTTTAGTAATACATGGGAAACTGACTTTGCTCATATAAAACTGGTGCCAAGCAGAATCAGGGAAGCTGGGCTGACACTGAAACCTACAAAGTGTCTAGTGGTTATGGCAGAAGTATTGTATTTAGGGCACAGAGTGGGTGGTGGGCACCTGAAGTCAGGACCAGCTAAAGTGGAGTCTATAGTTCAGTGGCCAGTTCCTAGGACCAAGAAACAGGTTATAGCTTTTTTGGGCACTGCTGGTTGCAATAGGAAGTTTGTTCCCCAGTATAGTGCCATTGCTAAACCCCTGACTGACTTGACTCAAAAAAGACACTCTGTTCTGGTAGCCTGGTCTCTGGACTGTGAAGAATCGTTTCAGGCATTGAAGACAGCACCGACTAGTACACCCATCCTGGCTGCACCAGATTAAACAAAAAAATTCCTTGTGCAGACCGATGCATCCGATTATGGTATCGGTGTGGAACTCAGCCAGGTGGGCGAGGAATGGGGTGAACACCCCATTGTGTATCAGAGTCGGAAACTCCTCCCCAGTGAAGTGGTTATGCCACAATTGAAAAGGAGTGCCATAGTATGGGATTTGACGAAATTGCAGCCCTATTTGTATGGCAGGTCCTTTACAATGATCACAGATCACAACCCTTTAAGTTGGCTACATAGGGTGTCGGGGGGAAACGGCAAGCTACTTCGTTGGAGTCTTGCCCGGCAAGAATTTGATTTTACCATACAGCATAAGAAAGGCAGTTAACATGGTAATGCCGATGGACTCTCCCGATGAGCCAAAAGCCTCAAGAATTTCCAAGCTTGTGGAGCCACCAGACGAGGTGACTGCCACAGAGCCTTCATCTTGAGGGGGGAGGTGGAACGGTGAGGAGGTAACCAGGCTCTCAAATAAAGGTTAAGCCTGTTATGTTACCTCTGATCCATGTTTTGAGGTTCAAAAGTGTCAGCTCGAGTCTAACTCTTGTACTTGCATAAACTGTAATTATGCGACAATAAATAATGTTTATGTTTTTGCCTTTCCAGGGATGCCAGCAAGCTGGGACTGCTAGGGTATGAGTTTCAAGGGGGGTTTGCGGAGAAAGTGGTGTCAGAATGTGTCTAGATAGTCGGGGTCCAGAGTTATGGATGCCCCAAAAATGTACACGAGAATCATGCTCGATTCCCAGATACATATAGGCACATTGTCCCGGCAACATCTCCCTTTGAAACCGCTTGCGCGACTCACAGCTAGGGTTCCCTGCTTCAGCACAGCCCATAAAGGTAAATGGTACAAAGGGATGAAAAGTGTCCCTGTAACTATAAGGGGTCATTAGGTCAAGGGGGATACTCAGCTACTGCCAAGGTCACCAAGAACCTATATAGGGGTTCAGGTGTTCATGGGTTCTCCAACCATAGATAAGGTTGTGAGGGGATTTTTAAAGTTCAGTCCAATGATAGAAAATAAAGTGCAGCTTTTCTATTCCCCATACTTAGGACATGTAAATGTATATTTTTATCAACATTTCTGTTTGGTATAAAATGACTTTCAGAACCAATGATCTGAGTGAGTCACTGGGCTACCAACTTGGTGCCAGTGAGTCTACTCAGACATCGGACATGAAAGCCACAGAGGATGCGTGAGGTGTGAAGACCATTTGGGCAGGAGGGAAGGGCTCAAGTACCCACATCCTGGGATGAACGGAAGTCCTCCGGACTACCATTTGACCCACCAGACTTGGTGGAGCCTGACCCAGCGGGTGACATCTGAATAGCAAGTAGCTAATGTGGCAAACTTGCACATGCCCTTGGCTGATTCAGAATCCCCGCTTGCCCAGCTTCACATTACTGGCATCGCTCTGATTGGCTGGTAAGAAAGTTCCCACGCTGTGATTGGTTGTAGTATTTTTGTGAATGAACTCCAAAATACTATAAGAATCCTCTCAGCCAATCACCCGAGAGATTCTCAAGCGTCAGAACTGCAGCAGGAAATTTGAAAGTGGGAAAAGATGCCTCTGTGCCAATAGCAGAGCACCGGCTTCAGAAAAACCAACCTGAAATATTTGTGTATCTAAAAGTTGGGAAAACTGCAAAATAACCGACAATACATTTTTTTTTTTAAGAACCACCAGTTTTCTTAATGTTACCCTAATGGAATCTTTTTGTAGCAAGTTCCAGTAAGAACAGGAGTAGCCTCGTGTTTAAAGGGGTCGTTCCTTCCCCCTTGCATGTTTAGTTTTTATTTTTAGGGTTTTTGTTAAAGATTTCTTCGCGATACTGTACAGCAAGGCGATTGTTTTTACCTATTTTTTCGCCAGCTCATTTTTAAATAAAATAATAAAGTAAATAACCCGTTGAGAAAAATAAATAAAAATCAGGAAGGTCAATACTGGGGGTAACTGCACCTTTCAGGGCCAGACAGTATAGCAGGTCACTGACACTGCACAGCGTGAACAAATAGTGACAGATACACCACGCAGTGTGTGTGTGGTTACAGGGCAATCGCTCCCCAGAGTAAAGTGAGCTCATTCCAGTGACATGTTTGAAGGGTGTCATCTGGGTACTTGATATAATTTTCCCAAGTCTAAAACACTAAGTTTGTACAGCCAGAGTCCCTCCTCTCTGCATCTTTATTGGCTTTCTGATAAGGACAGGGTTGACCAAGGGCAAAGAAAACACTTGACTTGCAAACACTTCCCCAATCAGAGGCCCCTAAGAAATTTAATTTGACGACTATGTAAGATTGCACATTTAAGCAACACCTCAACCCCTTGTCATATAATGAAAAATATTACAAAATATACCTAATTTCTCATAAGTTAGTGAAGCCAGTGTTTACAGGCCAATAATCAATACTTTCTACTTAAGAAGGTTTAAACTCTCCGCTTCCTATTGGTCCACGTCACACATTAGATTTAAAGGGCCCGTCAAGCTGACTTCAATGGGGAACTTCATCTGAAAGCGGTTCCACCTCCCACTTCGGCTGATATAGATTAAGCCCCTTAACCGTCTTGTAAAATAATTAATTATAATGGAACAGCGCAAATTATTTAAACTTTTGAGGGGGAGGAAAAAAAACAATTTTAAAAGTACACAACTAAGCTACATATTCACTAATGGGGATTTGTTTTTTGGGGAGGTTATTTTAGAAAACCAAAATACACCGATAAGTTGCTTTAAAATTTTAAAAAATAAATAAAAATAGATGGCTCTCAGAGGAAACTCCCTTGCTCATAATAGAAAATTGATTTATTCTCTAAACCGGGCCCGTTTGCGGGGGACAAAATCATATAAGATTCCCCATCGGTTCAACCAGGTATATGGTCTGTGTTCAGCAGAAGGATGTATTATAAAGATCAAACACTGTTGTATTTATGTTGCAATTCTAAGTATGAAATTAAATGTAAAATATGTAACCAATTAGAAAATCAAATGGCAAGAGGTCATAGATCTTCAAAGAGAAGTACATTTGTGGGGCACATTAGAGTCAATTAGGCACAAATTACTAACTTAATATTCGTTGATTTTGACGCTGTTGCTTGTAGAGCGGTGTGACCTCTTTTTTGTGTATGATAAATGTATAATATCCCTGTACAAATTTATATTTCACTATATACCATCTAAATTGTAACCCATGTTATATTTGATCCCACCTAACCCTTCTTTTGCTTTTTGTAACTCTTCCCTCCTACACAAATTCAATAAAAATGTCATGTGTCCCTAAGCAATTACAATTATGCTTAAAAAAATGGTGCTGCCATTGAAACATAGAAGCAGAAGGTATGTCAATCAAGTGTTTCCTCCACCCCTACAGTCAGAGGACCAATCATGAGAAGGGGAGGACAGCTCAAACCACAGTACAAGAGGAACACAAACCTTTCAAAAGTTTCACAATGTTTACATGACATGCATTCGTAAAAATATTTGCTTACTTTTTTTTTTTTTTTTAAAGAGCTTTCATTTAAATTCCCATTTTATCTTTCCACATTCCTGCATCCCGCAGCTAAACTTGCCTCAGCCTTACTGGGATAGAACAACATGGCAGAGACAAAAAAAAAAAACAAAGAACGGGATACAGATATTCCAGTGTTGATGTCACTGCCCTCACATGGGTGCAGCAGACAATGAACAGAGAGGAAAAGCAAAGGATACTAGAAGATACAGCAACCAGAGTTTCTCTCATCCAGTGGGGAGCAGTACACAGAAAAGATGTACAGTTTTAGCACTTATTTTTAGATCTATGTGTAGCACAATAAAACAACCACAAATAACCCCCGATAGTCACAGACATCCCCAGAACATGACCGGGGAAAATAATTAACCCATTTTTTTTCCCATTCTATGTAGATGGCGCCCCAGGGCTCTGCTGCTATGAGCCGCTTGGAGAATGCACAATACAGAAAACTATGGGTTGAAAAGTTGCAGCATACATTATGTTAATGCTGCCGCAGGTTGTCCGTGTACCTGTTTCTCAGCACATTATAAACAAGGGATTGTAAATAAATAACCCCGTGCAGAACGGTTTGAATCACACTATGTGGTTACCCAGCTGTAAAGCCCTAACCCAAACACCCAAATGAAAGTATTCATGGAAAGCGATGGGCAGACAGCAACAACAACAAGTCTGGAAGATGCGTCCCTTATACTTATCCAGGCATTATTACATGGGCTATTTTTGTGCACACGGAACAGAGCCCCGGGCCTTTTATCTAGCGATCAAGCAGTTATTAGTAGAGGGGTTGGAATGACACGCCTTTTTCTGTCACGTGTCCTTATTTGCAGAGCAGACATATTATTTTGTCTTGCGTTTTCCCCTGCAGGAACACGAATGCTTCTACCCAATATCAATAATATTCTTGCATTTCTTGGGAGCGGTCTTTATCAAAGACGAGGCAGCCACCTCTGTATTTACTTTTTTTTTTTAAATCGAAGATTTATGCCGTGTTGCCGTTACTGAAACCAAATAACCTCAGTGAATCCAGAGTCCAGGACCATTCGTTAATGCTGAGCAAACGGTTAGCCATTTCAGCCCCAGAGCATAGTAATAACGCAATGCAAGCCCCTCTGGAACGGAACAGGTTAATGCGTACATCCCCACCCAGCCGCATACATGAAACCAATAGTGGAATAAAAACCACTAAAGCAGTTAAAAATTATCTTTCTGTACCCCCTTTACTTTTTTTGCATAAAATAAAATTATAAGTTTAAAAAAAATAAAAGTTAAAAATTCACCTAAGTGTTGATTTCTGATCACAACTCAAGTGGAACCTGATATCAACAACACTGCAAATTTGATTTACAATTATGTGCGTTGACCTGCCAGGTTCTCACTGCTTTCCAGGACTGGCTCATTCACGGTCCATTCTCTCCTCTCCCAGTCTAGTAATAGGAGGACGTCCGAGGCCCTCCAATTTGTGCCGCCGTACTGATAAGATGTGGGTCTCATTTTACCTTTGCAAGCTTGCACTTCTATGGCGAAGTTGCTATGGACCTACTGCAAGCAATTCATATTAATGTAAATCATAGCATTTTTCTCTTCTATAGCGCTAACAATATACGCAGTGCTGTACAGGAAATTTTGCAAGCACCTGCGACAGATATCTTAATGTAGTTTTTGAAGCCCGAGGCATAGGGAGATAAAGTGATTTTCTCACAGTCACAAGGAGACCTTGCACTGGGATTAGAGCCGTCTTAAAACCGCGTCAAAAGGTAGTGGGACATTACAACTGAGCTACTCCTTCAGCTCACTCTACACATGTTGAGTGTAAGAATTGGGTAGAGGCACAACTACTTATTAGCACCCCAACACAATAAACTAGACCCATTACATTCGTGACCTTGAGTCAGTGATTCCAGACATTGAGACCAATAAGACTCACGGGCAGTGAGTTAGCATTAGGAACTAACCCGTTGACATGGATTACTGCCTTCTGTTCGCTCAACTCCTGTTTGCCTAACTCCTCTGGTAATGACAGCTCCTCTCGTAATGTGTACTTGAGGGGGGGCAAAATGCTCATGAAACACAGGAAATCAGCAGGAAATGCAGTGACTGCACAAGACAGGAAACCTCTCCTACGCTAGCACTGCATCTGCTCACACTAGAACAGACGCTACATCCATGAAGCGCTGATAAAACTTTCATACCACCCACTAGTTCATGGCGCTCTTATTTTGAGGCAGATGCCCTTCCTGTATTATTGTTGACTGTTATACAGCATTGACACCATAGTAAATGCATTACATTAAGGATACAACACTAGGGTGTGCAAAATCAATACAAGGGTAGGATACAGGCCAAGTCAGGAGTGCTCAACTCCAGTGTTCAAACCTCCCCATGCACGGGTCAGGTTTTCAGGATATCCCTGTTTCAGCACAGGTGGCTCCATCTTTGACTGCACCACCACTGCTGAAGCAGGGACATCCTTAAAACCTGACACGTAGGGGAGAAAAGGAGGAGGGGGCCATGAGAACTCCTGGGCATAATGTTACAAACCTGAACAGTGAGAGAGTCTCTGCCATCGAGAGCATACAATCTAGGCATATACAGTGCAACTACATGCAAGAACACAATATATTAGTATAAATACCTGCAAGCAAAGGGACTGCTGACTAAAGATTAAAAATAGCACACACATCAAGCACAGTTAAGGCAAGCTACCCAGCTATCTGAACAAGCTCCTCACCCCTACCACATGCAGCACCTATCATCTGAGATCAGACTCCAAAAGACTGTTCATGGTCCCAAGGCTCAACAAAGTATCCGGACGTTCCTCCTTCTCTTACCGTGCACCCCAAAACTGGAACAACCTACCAGAGACTCTCACATCCACCACCAGTTTAAGTTATTTCAAATCTAAGACTATCTCACATTTTAATCTGGTCTGTAACTGTTTCATTCGCCCATAATATATATTTTCTTTAACTGTGCATGCAATGTCTTGTATATAATATATACCCTGTTCATTTATGTAACTGTATTTGTAACCATGTATTATTTGTCTTAACTCTGTGCCCAGGACATACTTGAAAACGAGAGGTAACTCTCAATGTATTACTTCCTGGTAAAATATTTTCTAAATAAATAAATAAGAAGCTTGGAGCTCACCGACCAGCCCCGCTACAAATAGTCCTAGGTACAGCACAAGGGTGGCGTGGGTGCCAAGCGCCGGTCCCAGAATGAGCCTTAAAAACTTCCTTGAAGAGGTGGGTTGTTGGCTGACATTGCAGATATGAAGAGGCGATACAATGCAAGGAATGGTAAGGCCGCGTCCAGCACCAGAGAAGAGACGCGCAATGGAGAAGGGGTTCTGATATGGCCGGGACATTAAGATAGGTGGAGTAAATAGCAAGCAAGATTGGATAGAGCCGAGGGTGTACGCATGGACAAAGCAAGAGATCATAGATGTAGATAACAGGAATTGCCAGATAATTTTATGAAGGGAAGAGAGGCGGCTAAAGAAAAAGTTTTGTGGACAAGGAAATAATTGTAGAGAAAGACTTTTGGATAGATTGACAGTGGAAGAGCTGGGAAGAGGGGATGACAATTCGTGGGAGCTTAGTGGCCAATGCTGGGGGAAAATGTGGATGTGTATGAGAACGTTGGCTATAAAGAAAGGGAAGGCCGTAGTTTAGTTACATTGTGCAAGGAGAACCATAACCAAGATAGACGGACAGGGATGAGTGAAATGGGGACACCAAGGCTGAAAACTTGGAGGACAAGATAAATGTCATTATAAAAAGATAGAAAACCAGGAGCTGTGTCTTGGACAGAGGTGATGGGCACAGGTTAGGTTCGTGGATATAAGTTTGAGTGGGGTACCATTTGTAGGGGCGATACTTGTAAAGAAAAAAGTTACGAAGCCCCTCATATAAGATAGAGATAAAGAAACAGAGGGCCCAACTGAGTCATGCAGAACCTCAGACAGTGGAATGGAGTTAAACAGAAGGACTAGAAAATGAGCAGTGGCTAAAAAGGTAGGATGATAACCAAATATGTCAAGGATGCCACCAGAAGAAAGCATAAAGGACGGTATTACTACCTCGTAGGAACAGTGAAACTTTACTGTGATTCTGCTGGACCCCCATCTACCTGCACTATGTACACAACTATGCTACTGTTAAGGCATATTTGTGTTAATAAAGCAAAATCTTTCTATATGGTAAAACATAACACACATTCCAATACACAACAGCCATTTTTGAATAATCACAAACAAAATGGCAAAAACGAAAGGGTGGCGTCTTGTAATGAAATGTATCCACCAATACCAATTTTGGTGGCACTCCTGGCAACCTTCTGCAACCTTCCCAGGGTCCCATGGAATACAACAGAAAGGATAAGAGCATGAATAGTCCAGACAATCAATGCCGTGGCTAAAGTGTACCAGAATAACTGGAAGATGATGCTCATAACAGCTTGCAATGTAATTTACGCCATGTAACGATTCAGGGAATATGTATCATCAACACAAACTATTGTATACTCTTCCACTAGAGGGGGAGGGGAAAAAAAAAAGTGTCGCATTTGGGAACTATGTAGTCAGAATAATTTCGCTTCAAACGAGCCACATAACCGCGTGTCCAGCTTGGAAATTACAAATATAGAAGCAAGAATGGCTGACTGCATTATTGCAGAGCGAACATGGAAAGCACCATGGTTTTTGGTTTTAATCAAAATGCAGACGTTTGTCCATTGCATCTAGAGGAAATCAATGGCAATTAATAACTTAGTATAATCTTCATTGCAGTACAGTTGCTGACATAGAAAAACAATGATGTCTATGTTCCCCTGTTATAACAGAGGAGCCTGGAGCTTCCCGGAGTAGCCCATTAACTTTAGCAGTAATGGCCACATCATATTAGGACATACTTGAAAACGAGAGGTAACTCTCAATGTATTACTTCCTGGTAAAATATTTTATAAATAAATAATATTGCACTGTGCATTATGTGTGCAATAAAACTTCACTTGGACTTCTTGGGGATCAAATGAAAGGACTCTACCAAGTAAAACACTGACTGCTATTTATAACATAAATTCAACAACTCTACAAATTTAAAACAACAAGAGTCCTTAAAAGCATAATAGCCAATACCACAAAATACATTAAACACATACTTTTAATAAAGCAGGTTAATGGTTTATAACTAACTGAAGAAACAATGTGATTACAACGTTGTCATGATAAGTCTTGAGTAATATGAAAATCACAATGGTGGTCATTGTTAAAAATTCCAGGCAAATTACACTGCAAAATTATTATTTTGTTTTAAAGAAACATAGATAAAAAATAAAAAGGAACGAATTTGCTTGCAATAGAACAGTATACATTAGTGCAATATAATTACTAAACCACACAGAACACTATGAACCTGCATCTATCAAAGTACAGTACAGGTGTCAAAAACACATGGATGGTTTGTCATCTACAGTATGTCCAAATATCTAGTCCTTGATTTTACACATAGACCATCCCATTGCATGCTGGAATTTGCAGCTCTGGTCTGCTTCTTTTAGCACTAGAACCCCTATCATTCTTATGGACAGAAATGTAAAAAAATGAAATAAATGTTTAGTCTTCACCAGAATGTCTGCGGTTATTTGATACGTATAAAGTTTTATAGTTACAGATGCAGACAACAAATCTTGAGTTCAGGCAGAAAATACCATACCCAATTTTATATAGGGGACTGAAATTCCATGCGCAGCAATGTCAAAAGTCTATAACCCCCTGGTTACGAAAATATTCTCAGCACTTCCAGAAATAAATATGTCTGCCAGCAGCATTCTGCTTTTGAACCAATTAATACTGGGAATACTGCTGTAAACACACAGCCAATCCATACTTTGGACTTTAGTTGTGGACATCTCCTAAAAAGCAGAGCTCCCAGAACCCCACACTGAAGTACACCATAAAATGTAATACTAATTGATGGGACTGCTACCTTTAAAAAGGTGTCATTCCTTCAAATACGGTGCCCGGATAAACAAAAGACAGCAAAGTGACCTATAAAAGAATGAGCCCTCTCGTTTAATAAATCTCTTCTCCGAAACTATGTACTACTTTTTATATGGCATCATGGCACCACAACCATAAGTCCCTACTCTGGAAAACATAAGCCATTTCACCATTCCCAGGTAAAAAGAATAAAACAAAACTCTCAAGTGTTACAGAATAACAGGAAGGAATAGTATAGAAGACATCACAGCTCAAAACATATTAAACTGCGCTATGCCGTAAGACAATATATTCAAGGAGTAGAGAGTAAAATGCCTTTGGGACATATTTACTAAATGGTACTAAGCCCTATGTGATGTGCCACATAAGACTGCACAAGTTGGATGAAGATAAAGTTCTGGGTGTTAGACCAGCTAAAGCTGTGTCACCTTGATCATGCCACTAGAATATAATTCCAGCACGACAAACAGCAAGAAATAATATTTTAAGCTTCTTTAAAGATATTCTGTAGGGTATTATAAAAATACGTTTTTTTTTTTTTTTTTTTAATGTGCAATCTACCCACATCTTTTTCCGAGGAACTAAAAATAACCAGAGTACAGTATCCTTTAAAATATTCAGCATTCACATTCTTCCTTGCAATGAGCAAACAAGCATTCGATCACACAGGCACTTAGACCTATGTTACCTACCAGATGTCAGAAAGCTGCAATTATTACACTATTGTTATCATTTGGATTTAGTTCTAAGTTATATCTCGTTGTAAAATTGATGTTGAACATACTGAGTTTGAGAATGTGTTGCAGGCCAATCTGGCGTTAAAGGCTTGGAAAATAATTTTGCATCAAATACTTTTCCGTAAACTAAAAATCCTGGAACGTGGGTAGTATAAACAAAACAAAAAAGTTAAGAAATAGAAGGAAAAAAAAAAAAAAAAAAAAAAAAAAAAATTATATATATATATATATATATATATATATATATATATATATATATATATATATATATATATATATATATAATAATAAAAATAAAATGTGTAATACGAGCTTGAGACAAAAGGTGGCACTGAATGCTCATTTGCATGTCATTTCCCAGAATCCCTTGCTGCAGTGGAAGCGCTGTATGCTGGGCGATAATGGGGAAAGACAGGGTTGCAGACCTGTCTAAGACATGCAAATGAGCAGACAGTAATATTTACAGTTGCTTTATGCTTTACTGTGGAGGGTTTCTGTCACTTTTTTTACCCACCATAACCTTAATAAATTGTGATTATATATATATATATATATATATATATATATATATATTTCTTTTAAGTGGGACTAAGGCCTTCATCACACTGGCCGCATTGTAATTACATATGTTAGGAAAAAGCAGCCATTTTGAAATGTAGTCAAAGGCTTATTAATTGAACAATATATCCACAAAGTTCAATAAAACAAGAGTGACGGGAAATTATTTCCGTAGAAAGCATGAAAAGGCTACAAACAAAAACTTTAGATTTTTTAAAACTCACTTTTTGATATGTGGTAAGAGGCAACTTTAGCTGGTCTATACCCGAAAACTCTGGGACCTATCAGAGCTAAATTATACACCCGCTGCATACTATTTTCATCTGGTAATACACACACACACACACACACACACACACACAATATGGAATCTTAGAAGTCTTCTATAGCAATATCAGTATTTCAGGGATGTGCTGTATACAGTATTTCAGCTTTCCAATTATTAATATGAACCACAATCTTGAAATATCTACGTTACTGTCACAAGAGCTGTTGTTTAGCTGCACCATATATGGCTTTTATGAAGGTGGGTGACATGCGGAGAGCTGACGTTTAATGACAATCATATATTAACTAGAAACCTCTGCACGCAAAAAAGCCCATCTATCGATACGTACCTAAATTGTATTGCTGTTTTCAATACTGGACGCAAACCAAGCTTCAAACAAAAACTCGAAAATTGTTTTCCACGGTTCAGTGAAACGGGATCTGGAAAAATCAAAAGTAAACCAAATATTGTATTTTTTTTTTTATAAAACCCACTAAAAACATCACAGCCTAATCTATAGAGAATACAATGAGAGTGACATTCTGCAGCTAACTGGAAAAATTGTAAGCAAATGCATCCCCAGCACGTGCCTATAATGTGTGCCATTACAATAAGCACAGTGTGTACTGTATACATTGGGAGTTTAGGTGCTCTGGCTCTCAGGTGATAACTGCCCAAATCACGTTCATCAGTAACTCACAAAGCATATCACGACACTATTATGTAACCTGAATGATTTCGGTCATTTTCAAACAGTTAAACCTATACATCTGACATATGATAAAAAATGCATACTATTTATGATATGATCTGTGAAATAAGGTTTGGGGTAAGTTTGTTCCGCTGTCTTCCTCAACAGCGTAGAAGAAAAACAATACAATGTTTTAAAAAAATAATTTGTCACAAGTGACGATGCACAATGCCAACTGATTTTCAGCCCCTCAAAAAAAATACTAAGGCCTGGGACATAGACATTTTGTCCGTGCGGAGGCGCGCTGAGGCTCAGGTAAAGCGGTGCTTTCCCTGGCCTTACACAGCGTGCCGCCCGTGAGCGTGTCGGGGGCGGGTGAGTTACGTCACGGAGCTGGGGCGCCCTCATTGGGCGAACCGCTCACGTGACCGGCCCTGCGCTCCGGCGAGCGCCAAATCTGAAAACTTGGTGAGAAACACGCTTCTGCAAGCGTGCGGAAGCGGGCGCGAGCCCCTGCTAAAGCCGATCTCATTGCGGCTGCAGGGGCTCAGTGCTGAGCGTGAGCGCGCCTCAGCACGGGTCAGCAAGGCTGATCCCACTATGTCCCAGGCCTAACATTGCTAATTCAGCCAGTTCTTACTTGTGCTGCAAAAGTTGTTTGCGTCTGAAAATTGTGATTCTAATTCTTGGTTGGCCCACGGTGATATTTAGATCTATACACAATATATTAAGGTTTGTGAATAAGAGGTATATGGCTATCAAAGTCCAATGATTCAAATGAAGGGAGATTTGAAGATTCTGAACCACAATATGACATCTATTGGAAATATCAAGAGTTTTAAGGAGTTAAATTACAAGTATGTCTGAGCTAACTTGTGTTAACAATAAACAGCACTATGTTTTTTTGATCAAGGAACCATTTAATTATATTGTGAAATTCTGGAGGTACCCACAACACTCTAATAGCGCGTCTCAGATCAGATGTATTATAAATTAATTTGTATTTGGTATAATTCTCAAATGACCTGTGTTTGTGTATAATAGTCAGATTATATGAAGGTGTGTGTATGTGTATGTATATGTGTGTGTGTGTGTGTATACATATACATATACACACACAATAAAGAATATCACTTGTGAGCACATTCACATGTCTTAGACAGGTCTGCAACCCTGTCTTTCAACCATTATCACCTAGCATACAGTGCTCCCACTGCAGCAAGGGATTCTGGGAAATGACATGCAAATGAGCACACGAGTCACCTTTTGCCTGGAAAATCCATTCACATGGAGCCCATTTATGCAAATGCATTGCTGTTCACACAGCTTTTAAACACAGCATGGGACTAGCAGAGCAAGTCAAACCACTCACAGACATGTTTCAATCTTGATGGGTATCATCAGTGTGAGGTTGGTTTATACTTGCTTTGAAATATTTCTAGGCTGGGTAGGTTTACCATATACATATACAGCAGGGCCCCGGGAATACGGCGGGTTCCGTTCCAGGGGCCTGCCGTATAGTGAAAATCGCCGGAAAGCGAATCCGGCGATTTTCAGTGATTTTGCATGCACAGAACAGCGTTTTTGCCGTTCTGCGCATGCGCGGCCTATGGTCTGCGCGCACAAACTACGATATGCGCGCGCAGACAACGTTCTGCGCATGCGCGACTGATTCAAAGATGGCGGCCCCTTCTCGGTGCCGCCGGATAAGCGGATCGATGAAAAGCGGGGCGCCAAGAAGCGGGGCCCTGCTGTACCTTGCTGCAGTGGGAGCACTGTATGCTAGGTGATAATGGTTGAAAGGCAGGGGTGCAGACCTGTCTAAGACATGTGAATGTGTTCACAAGTGATATTCTTTATTGGCTATATGACAACGGTGGAGGTTTTTTGTTGCCTTTTTCACCCACCATAACTTAAAGTGTGTGTGTCCTATCTCATGCCTCCCTTATAGTGCCAGCGACGTCGCCCAAAAACAAATACATTGCCTCCGCGTGCGCTTATAGTGCGCGCGACAGCGACAAAACAACGTCGTGGAAACTGGAAGCCGGCAAAATTTGATTTTTCAAGGGCTGTCGCGTTACGTGACGGCCCTTGAACAAATCAAATTGCCGGAATCCCGCAACCCAGCGAAACATAACTTTCGCCGGTGGCGATGTCACCCATCGTGACACCGGCACTATAGGCACGGCCTAAGCTTCAAATTGCAAAGCCAGTACAGCCAGCCTCACACGGATGAGACCCAAAAGGTCAAAACAGCTGTCTGTGAGTGTGTTCACTGGCTATGCATCTTAACCCAGGCTGTGCTGAAAGCGGTGTAATGTAGCAAGCATAAGCTTATAAGGGTCCACGTCAAAATAGATTTGAAGCAAAAGGCAACACTGTGTGCTCATTTGCATGTCATTTCCCAGAATCCCTTGCTGCAGTGGAAGCATTGCATGCTAGGCGATAATGGTGAAAAGCAGGATTGCAGACCTGTCTACATGTGAATAAGCTCACAAGTGATATATATCAGGCACTGTTACGCGATTCAAACTTTTTTTATTATACAGTTGAGGTAATAAACTAAGGAAAATTATCACACAAAAAACATGAGACCAAAACAAGTATCACAAAGCAGCAGTGACAGCAAACTTCAGCCCCCATGTCAAAGCAACACAGGAGGGGAGTGAAAAGCTCCCAAAGTGAAAGTGCTCAGGGAGTATCCTGCACAGCCCTCTCTATCAGCACATACAGCACAAGTCATGGGACTTCTAAACACTCCTTTATATTCACAGACCCTTTACTTACTGGGATTGCATGCAGCACCCCATGCCACATCACAAACACACACATGTCACGTGCATTACTGATGTGCACGATTGAAATCAGGAATGGATGGATTCAGTACAACTCTTGAGAAGAAGATCTCTCCTCCCCTGCACAGTGGACTGGGTTTCACAACAAACATGTAGGCCCTGATGACACCAAGCTACCACCACCCCTGATCCTATCCCTGGTGCACAGGCTGGTGCCGCTGGACACAGAAAGAAAGGAGGGTTTGTAATCAAGGGGCTGCAGTAAGGATCACTCCTCTGTTAACCCCTTCAGTGGTGCAGCACGGGTTGGGTGACCCCGCCAGCACCGAAGAGGTTAAAGGGTAAGGGCTGCAATTCATATGATGGCTGAGAGAGGATCGGCAATGGTGGGGATATGTTTATACCCCCTGCCCCAGGCTAATCGCTAAAGGGAGCTGCTGCCATCATGTCTGCTGCTGTTCCAGCTTGGGATTCCCCCCCGTATACCCTGCTCAGCCCCCTCCGTACTGCAGTAAATAGCATGCAATTACGTATATAAAAATAAAACGGACAGAAAGTGTTCTCCCTACATCCAGGGCATGGGGTCTCTTACCTTTCCCAGGCAGATGGTCGCATGGAATGAGGTCCCGGTGCAATAGAACGCAGACCTGGGAGAGGGGCGGGGGGGAGGCAGGCTGCTGAGCTGAAGGCAGCAGTGAAAACACAGAGAGGGAGATAGTGTGTGTGAGAAAGGGAGGAGGAGAGGGGAGTATGACAGTGTATGTGAGGGAGGGGGAGGAGGGGAGTGAGTGTGAGAGGGAGGGGGTGACAGAGACTGTGTGTGTGTCAGAAAGAGAGGGAGGGACTATTGCAGGCAGTCTGATGGAAGGATATCCAGATGAAGCAGGGTGTGAGTTGGCGGGAATGTGTGTGTGTGTGTGTGGGTTGTAGCGAAAGTGTATTTTTGTGTAGGGAGTGGGAGTTGTTGATTATCGGTCTTGGAGAGAGGGTGTATGGGCAGAAAGAGAGCGAGTGGGGTGGTGTTGGTGTTGTGTTCTATTCTTCACAAGCCACTGACATAAAGTGTTATTTTAATGTCCCTCTTAAAAATATCATATCCCCTCCATACCAGTCAGTAAGACTTCACACATGCCCAGGACATACTTGAAAACGAGAGGTAACTCTCAAAGTATTACTTCCTGGTAAAAAAATTTATAAATAAACATAACTGGCACAACTGCCATTGTAAGTGAAACACGATATGTGGAATTATGATCCCAAGGTCCCCCTGCCACCATACTAATCACACCCAGCATCCCTTATCTTTGTTTTTTATTTGTAGGCGGGGTCCCCTTACCCTGCCTTTGGGTCGGGAAACCGCTCCGGGGCAGGCGGTGGCCATTTTTGAAAGCTATCGTGCATGCGCAGGACGCAATAGTTTAGCGGCCATCTTGCAGGTGGCACCGCAGGTTACATTGCGCATGCTCGAAGGCCCCGAACCGGAAGGGGAGAAGAGGATATCCTCCGTGGGACGAGAGACCGCATGTCGGTCATGTGGGAACCAGGACAGGAGTAGGTGGTGGCCAGGGAGCATGTGGGTTCCTGGGCTAGGCCTAGATTCTGCCCCTTAGGCCCTAGATAGGCCCTGAGCCAACCGAGTACAGTATTGTAGGGAAGGCCCCAGGTAGGGACCCTCCCATTAGTCTGTAGCACCACTACTGCGCAGGTGGACGGACGCCCAGGCGGTGACCTGAGGCCTGGGACCAGGCTGCAGGTTCAGAGACACTTGTGTGAGGCACTGGCTGGATCTCACCCAACGTGGAGGACTGGACCCTTTAGGCGAGAGGAGATTATTGTCGAAGGCCCTGCTGCGTGGGACCTTCTTCAGTCCAAGTATTCAAGCTACACCTGGGTACTGGAGTACCCAGGCAGGTACCCAACGTGTACCAACATTCACAGGGGTTAGCGCTACCTCCCACTGGGTGGGATTGCTGCGACTGACACCCGGGGTTATTGGTGCCACGGCACCCTCAGTACGTTGGGGGGAACACACAGGGGTACTCTGGTATTGTGTATTGCATTGTTGTATTATTGTGTGTGTTATTGTATATACTGCATTATTTGCCTGGGGACTCAGTAAAGAAAGATATACATACCCGATTATATTAGTGGTTTATTGGTTCCTATGAGGAATACATTCCGCCTATGCTGGGATCCTCATAGGTGGAGGCGCTGCACCGTGAGATATAGCTCCCCAGGAGCGGAGGCTTTGGCTTCCTGTAAACCTCACAGGTTTAGCAGCACATATAGTCGCCCGCGGTTTCCCTTAGGCAAGGGGAAATGGGGCTACGTAGATAAACTTTATTACAAAGCGAAGACTTTTAATAGTAAGGGTTAAAGTATTTATTAAATCTATAGCCTAAAATACCCTTAAAAACCACGAATGAATGCCTAAAACCTGCGTAGGTCAAAAATCCCCAGCCCATGCCAGCTATAACCAAGTCCATGCCCCCTGCCTTCCTGTTCGAGAGGGGATTTGTTTAAAAAAAAACAATAAACAGCGATATTTACAGCCCAATGACAAAAAGAAGACAGTGTACACAAGAACCATAGTGTTGATTTGTTTGTGTGAAATAACAAAATGAAGACTTTCAGCAATGCACTGACAAAAGGGAAGTGAACAATAGGCTTGTTGCACTCCGTGCCGTTGTTCCTAGGTGCTGTTCGTGCTTCCTGCATGTCTTGACTGTAGAGTGTGGATGGAAGCTGGCTGTGCAGAAGTCCCCAATATAGATCTGCACATTATTCGCCAACATTTGAATTTGTCGCTTATTTATAAAAGTGATATTCACCTACCTTTGTTCGAATGCATGCAATACCGCCGGTGGCCACTATTTCCGTGTGTGTGTGTGTGTGTGTGTGTCCTGTCAAACACTCCTTTGAACATGGGGAGAGACACCTGTGACAACAATGGGCACACCTGAGATACCTGGGAAATATGCTATTAGGATAGGGCTAGGCCAATGACAATTAGCTTAGTGGTTACCCGCAAAAACGCATATTTCAGTTTCTGGGTGACTTGAATGTGCAAATAGTGGCTTGACAGTGGAATTGCATACATTTGCTCTTATTTTTTTAACATCTTCACATGCAATTTTTTTTTTTTTAAATCCATAAATCTAATTTATTTGGGTGCTGGAACGTTTACACTTAGGCAGTTGCCCTATAGATTCAACCCTATAAGTGGCAGAGGGTAGGCAGCAACGTGCAGTGAATGGAAAGAAGGGGTCCTGCTCTTCCATTCAGTTTGCATTCAGCAAAACGTGATTTGCCCTAGAAAATGAGCAGTCATGATGTTATGGCAGAGTTTTAACTCATGAATGAATCAGCAGCTATGTAGAATGAGTGAAGTACATGGAGGAGTGTGACTTGTTAAATGGGCGAACCAGATTACAAAGTATACTTTGCTCTTTCATGTACTCTTGTTTGCCCCCAACCCATTAGTTACATGTACGTTGTAAGCTCTCTGTGGCCGGGTGTGACGACTCAGGAGATTCCTTCCCCTCCTTGTCCCTCTCTCCCATCTCCTGTTGTCCCTTCTACTCCTTCCCACTCCTCTCCTTTGCCTTCTACCTCTCTCCCTTTGCCTTATACCTCTCTCCCGTTCCCCGCAGGTCTCACATACCCACACAGTCCCTGCTACGATCCTCCCCGCTCCCTCTCTCCCGCGGTGCCCGCATTACCTTCCCAGTGGTGGCGTCCGTTCCGTTGCCTCCTCCCTGCGTGGTGGGCGCGGCGTTCCGCGTGCCTGGTGACGCGTCCGGTGCGTGCGCTCCCTCAGCCCACGGAGGGCGCGCACACACTACTCCGCTGGTCTCCCTGACCCACCTGCTCCATCCTCTCTGCCTCTGCATGCCGTCTCGCGGTCGCAGGTCACGCGTGCATTCCCCTCCCCTGGGCTCCGTGCCCCTCCTACGTCCTCCCCTCGGTCCGTGCGGGCCGTCTCTGTATTGCAACCTGTGCATGCGCATACCCAGCTTACAGAGGGCGCGCGCACATGCTCTTCTTATCCTGTTCCCCATGTCTCCGCCTCCCAAGCCCTACAGGCCATTCCCCTGACTGCCCCTTCTGTCTCCTCCTCTCCCTGTCCTATCCCTGTCGTCTCCCACTTCTCTCTCTACTCCTCCCCTCTCTCCCATTGGTATGCCCTCCTTTATAACCCTGTCTGTCCACTTCTTCCTCGCTTTGCATAGTTCCTGTTTCCCTGTGTGTACCTGACCTTTGCTGTGCTCCCTCTGTGTTCCTGTTGTTTCCTGCTCCTGTGTTATCTTGGATTTCCCTGGCTTTGACCCCTGCTTGTCCTGGACTACTCTGCTCTCTGGTACCCCTCTGAACCCTGCTACGCATACCACTACGCTGACCTCTGGCTTCTTAGGACCTGGCTTATACTCTGACGATTCTACCCTCTGGACTCCTGAACATTGGCACAAGGACACGACTATTCTTACGGACATCCCCAAGCATTGCAAGTATACACTAACAACTCTTCCAACAAGCCCAGCAACGCTATACCACACTCCGGGCTTGCTCCCACTGCTGTGGGTGTGTGGTATCATACCGTTCCCACCTCAGTACTGGGGTCTAGCCAGGTCTGCGGGCATACAGGCGTGACACCGGGACTCCTATTCCTACTGTTTATGCACTATGTATTATTTGAATGGGCTGAAATAGCAGCTCAATGGTAATGTCACTACCTTTGAAGCAGGCAAATCTGGTTTGAATCCCAGTGTCAGTCCTCTTTGTGTACATCATTCAATCTCCCTGAACCTCAGACAGCAAAATTAGATTGTATACTTAATGGGGCAGGGAATCATTGTGCCTGCAAAGCTCTATGGCCCAGATTCACTAAATTCTGTGAAGCGTGCTAAAGCTTTTCACCCATTAGTTAACGTGGGCCTATGTGAGAGAGAGAGAGAGAGAGAGACCAACCTATTTATAGTAGAGTCCCAAGCACTATATATATCCCCTCAAACCTCCCTCCAAATAACACGGAGAAACACATGTGCTCAAAAAAGAGCACCCACCTCCCCTCCTAAAAGATCCCCATAAGTCCTATACTCACTGCGAAATGCTCAATCACTGCGAAATGCTCAAAGAACTAGATTGGTCATCACTCGAGTCTAGGCGCAAAGTTCACCTTTCCTGTCTTGCCTTCAAATTCTTTATGGGCAAGCTACCCAGCTACCTGAACAAGCTCCTCACCCCTACCACATGCAGTACCTATCACCTGAGATCAGACTCCAAAAGACTGTTCATGGTCCCAAGGCTCAACAAAGTATCCGGACTTTCCTCCTGGTCTTACCGTGCACCCCAAAACTGGAACAACCTACCAGAGACTCTCACATCCACCACCAGTTTAAGTTCTTTCAAATCTAAGGCTGTAACACATTTTAACCTGGTCTGTAACTGTTTCATACGCCCATAATATATATTTTCTTTAACTGTGCATGCAATGTCTTGTATATAATGTATACCCTGTTCATTTATGTAACTGTATTTGTAACCATGTATTATTTGTCTTAACTCTGTGCCCAGGACATACTTGAAAACGAGAGGTAACTCTCAATGTATTACTTCCTGGTAAAATATTTTATAAATAAATATACTGACAAGCCTAAGGAACCTTTCGATGAAGGGGTACTAGTGTCAAACCAAGCAGGAGCAGAACCCATAAGGCCTGCTATGCAGGGCAGCAGCTCTAGCATTGAACTATCACAGATGCTGGATATCTCCACTGTCACAGCATACTTTAGAGGTCAACTGCCCATACCTGTAGCTAATCATACTCATAGACACTGTCCTGCAGACCACTTCCAGGTGTGAGCAGTAGAGCTCTAAATTATGCTGTGACAGGGGAGCTATCCAGCATGTGAGATCGTTCAATGCTAGAGCTGCTGCCCTGAATAGCAGAGGGTGTGCGTTCTGATCATGTTGAGCCTGGCATTAGTACCCACTTCATCATATGAGGCCTTAGACTTGTCAATATAGGTCTTATGGAAAACTTTTAGGAGGTGGGGGACAGGGTGTGAGTCATTTAAATATAATTAGATTGTAAGCTCCTCGGAGCAGGGACTCCTCTTCCTAAATGTTACTTTTATGTCTGAAGCACTTATTCCCATGAACTGTTATTTAAATTATTTGTTATTTATATGATTGTCACGCATTGCTACTGTGAAGCGCTATGTACATTAATGGCCCTATATAAATAAAGACATACATGTAAGGACGCCGCGTCTCCTACCTCCCGCAGCGCCCTACTCCTCGGCTCCGACACTCGCCGCCGGGAATCGCGGCATCCGGTCCCACGTCTCCTCCTCCCTTCCTCCGTCTCACGTCGGACATGCGTGCCACCGGGGCAGACCCCCGCGCGCGCCAACGTCTTCAGCCTATCTTCACGGCGTGCTTCTGCTCCCCCTTCCGCCATGGGTGTCGCGCGCGTGCACATGCGCGCACATTCGCAAGTATGACCACCTCCACTGCCGCCAATGATCTTGTTTCCTCCACACCTGCTCTGCATCCAGCCTCAGCCTATCAGCGCTCTACCTACATCTGACGTCACTGCTGGTAGTTCCAATTGGCTCCTCTCAGTATATAGTGCTACCAGCCCAGAGCTGATTGCTGAGCATAGTTAGTCTTTGGTTGTGCTTGCTACAAGCTACTTCGTAGTCTGTTCCTGTCTCCTTGTTATAGATCCTGCTCTGTATCCAGATTCCTGGCTTCTGGCACCCTAGAACCCTGGCTCACTTATCGGACTTCTACCTTCTCCTCGACCTCTGGCATTGGACTATGACTACTCTTGACCTCTCCAACCCTGATCCCGGCAAATACCTCTACGATCCGACCCTCTCCTACCCCGACCCAGCATATCCACAACTACTCTGCTTACCGGACTCGCTCACACGGTTGTAGGTCGTGGTTTACCTGTATCCCCACCTCGGCCTCGTGGTCCAGTCCGGTTTGTGGTGAGCACTCCTATACTCCTGTGACATTATGCTCAGCCCAACAAACCTGGACTCCGCCGAGGTGGGTCGACGCTTACACGAACATAATGACCTATTCAAAGAAGTAGAGGCTTGCCTCTCACAAAATAATCAGCGAATGGAACTGCTCCAAAATTCCCAAAACTCAAATCTCTTCTGTCCTCTCCTGACATCGCTACCGCTCCTTCTGCTCCTGCTTTCTCCCCGCCGGTACTCCAAACGGTATCTTCTGAACCTCGCCTACCCACTCCTAACTGCTACGCGGGGGATCCTTCCGCCTGTCGTGGCTTCCTGGGGCAGTGTGCCATTCAGTTTGAACTTCTACCCTCTCATTTCCCTTCTCCCTATTCTAAGGTCGCATACATTATCTCGTTGCTGACCGACGACGCCTTGGCCTGAGCTACACCGATATGGGATCAACGCCCAGACCTGACCTCCAACCTGGATCGATTCTGTACAGAACTCCGTAGAGTGTTCGATACACCATGTAGGAGGTTAACAGCCGCATCTTCTCTCCTCAACATTGTACAGGGTAACCGTACTGTGGCCCGCTACGCGCTTGAATTCCGCACCGTTGCGGCAGAAACCCGGTGAACGACGAAACGCTTGCCCCAGTGTTCTGTCAGGGCTCCCTTAAGGACGAATTGGCTGCTCTGCAACGTCCCACAGCGTTGGAGGAGCTCATCGCGCTCTGCATCCGTATGGACCAGCGGCTCCAGGAGCGAAGAGTGGAGAAGGGGAAACGTCAAAAAAGTATACTACCTACTTCTGTGGAGTCCACCTCCGTACCCGCAGAAGAACCCATGCAGCTGGGTGGTACTCGCCCGTCACTGGCAGAGAGATTATGCCGACGTCGTGCAGGGATGTGCCTCTACTGCGGAAATAGTGGACACCTGGTGAATACCTGCCCATCTAAGTCGGGAAACGCCAGTCCCCAGTGAGTACGGGGAGAACTACACTGGGTATGGTAACCTCTCCCTCTTCTCCCAAACTACCATCTAAGGTTCTCCTTCCGGTAACCTTATCAGGAGACTTCGGGAACATAGCCGCACGGGCCTTCCTAGACTCCGGATCCAGTGGAAACTTTATCGATCAGGATTTTGCTAAAAAGAACCGGATTCCACTGATAGCCAAGGATCGTCTCAGAGGTCTTGAAGCCCGCATTCATATCACAGCAGACCGTTCCCCTCTGTCTCAAAATGACCGGTCACCATTCCGAAAACTTTCAGCTGCATGTCATTCACATGCCGGCGGTAGATGTGAAACTGGGTCTTCCCTGGCTCCAGCTTCACAATCCCCAAATTGACTGGCTCCAGTCACAGCCCATTACCTGGGGAGGCCGGTGTCGAGAGGTTTGTCTGGATTTCCCCAAATCTCTTATAGGAGCCACGCGCCCGGAATCTAGTAACTCCCTCCTTCTGGATGTCTGTCGGGGACTTCAAAGACGTCTTCGACAAGATTCAGGCTGAGGAATTACCACCCCATCGCGCCTATGATTGTCCTATAGATCTTCTTCCCGGCGCTATTCTCCCCAGAGGTTGTACCTACCCACTGTCCCCCCCGAGACCAAGGCAATGAAACAATACATACAGGAGAACCTCCAGAGAGGCTTTATTCGTAAATCTTCTTCGCCGGCAGGGGCAGGCTTCTTTTTCGTAAAGAAGAAAGATGGCACGTTGCGCCCATGTATTGATTATCGCGGCCTCAACAAGGTGACTGTCAAGAATCAGTACCCACTACCCTTGATTGCTGAACTGTTCGATAGGTTACAGGGCGCCACTATCTTCTCCAAGCTGGATCTCCGGGGAGCCTACAACTTGGTCCGGATCCGTCAGGGAGATGAGTGGAAGACGGCCTTCAACACGCGGGATGGGCACTATGAGTACCTGGAGATGCCCTTTGGTCTTTGCAACGCTCCCGCAGTCTTCCAGAATTTCGTTAATGATGTCTTCAGAGACCTCCTGGATCAGCACATGGTGGTCTACCTGGACGATATCCTTATATTCTCCCAGAACACCCTGGAACACACTAGGCATGTCAAACAAGTACTTCTCAGGTTGCGGGAGAACCGTCTGTTCGGTAAACTTGAAAAATGTCAGTTCCACCAGTCATCCACTTCATTCTTGGGATATGTCATCTCGGACACAGGACTTGCTATGGACCCTGCTAAACTGAAAGCAGTCATAGATTGGCCCCTGCCCCTCTTCCCGAAAGCGGTACAGAGGTTCTTAGGCTTTGCCAATTATTACAGCAGGAAAATAAATAATTTTTCTACCGTAGTTGCACCCATCACAGCCCTCACCCAGAAGAGCGCCAATCCAGCACTATGGCCTCCCGAGGCTATCACTGCATTTGAGGTCATCAAAAAAGCTTTTGTCACAGCACCCATCTTAGTGCATCCTGATCCAGGACAGCCCTTCACCCTCGAGGTAGATGCTTCGGACATAGGAGCAGGGGCGATCTTATCCCAAAGAAAGAACCCACAGGCCAGATTGCATCCCTGTGCATTCTTTTCTAAGAAGTTCTACGCAGCAGAACGGAATTATGACGTGGGTAACCGTGAGCTCCTCACGATCAAAATGGCCTTGGAGGAGTGGCGTCACCTGCTGGAGGGTGCCGAGTACCCCGTCACCATCCTTACGGACCATAAAAACCTCTTGTATATTGAGCCTGCCCGCCGTCTTAGTGCTCGGCAGGCACGTTGGTCACTCTTCTTCACCCAGTTCAACTTCCTTATTTCATACCTCCCGGGTTAAAAAAATGTTAAAGCAGACGCACTGTCTCGTCAATTCGCAGTAGAAGATAAGACTGAGGACCACCAAGAGACTATCCTTCCCCCTAAATGTGTCCTTTCGGCCAATACCTTCGACGCACTGGCGGAAATCACCAAGGTTCAAGATCAGATTCCTCAGGGTCTCAGTGTGCCAGTTGGACGACTTTTCACACCCCCTACCTTCCACCAGAAGGTAATGCAATGAGGGCACGCGGCCAAGATGGCAGGTCATCCAGGGATCAAAAGTACTATAGACCTCTTGCAACGAACCTTCTGGTGGCCAGGCATGCGCAAGGACATTCAGCATTTCGTCTCAGCATGTCCCACCTGCGCACAAAACAAGATACCACGGAATAAACCTCCAGGACTTCTGCAACCCCTCCCCATTCCTGACCGACCATGGGAACACCTCTCGATGGACTTTATTTTCGACCTTCCCAAATCTAAGGGTATGGACACGATACTAGTAGTGGTCAACCGCTTTTCTAAACAAGCGCACTTTATCCCACAAAAAAAGGCTTAGTGCCCCTAAACTTGCTGAGGTATTTGTGAGGGAAGTCGTCAGGCTCCATGGGTCACCCCAAACTATAGTCTCTGATCGTAGGTCTCAGTTTGTCTCGATTCTGGAGGGCCTTCTGTAAAAAACTTAACGTGGCGCTTCACTTCTCCTCTGGATACCACCCACAGACCAATGGTCAAACTGAACGAACCAACCAGTCTCTAGAGCAGTTCCTTCGTTGTTTCATATCCGACTCTCAGGACAATTGGCTCGATCTACTCCCATGGGCAGAATTCGCTCATAATAATCTCAGGAATGAGTCCACTCTACAGTCCCCATTTTTTTCTAATTATGGCTTCCACCCCTCTACCCTTCCTCAGTCTGGTCCTAGTACAGGAGTTCCGGCCGCGTAGGAGAGAATTCGGGATCTTCAAGCTTCCTGGTCTAGGATTCAGGATAATCTCAGAAGGGCCACTGCTATGCACAAAAGACAGGCTGATCGCCATCGTCAGAAACCACCCAATTATGCTCCGGGGCAGAAGGTATGGTTATCCACAAAGAACATACGATTAAAAGTCACATCCCCGAAACTGGCACCCCGATATATCGGTCCATTCTCTATATTGGAGAAAAATAATCCAGTCACCTACTGCTGCGGCCAACTTCAGTCTCACAAAAGCCCGTAATGTTCCGGGGCTTTTTTTGGCTGGCGCCGAAGTTGGCCGCGCTCAGCCGCATCTTCCCCTCCCCTCACGACCTCCTGGCTGCTTGGCTGCTCCGCTTCTGCTTCGGCAGCTTCGCGCATCTTCTCCTCCCCTCGGCGACCCCCTGGCTGCCTCTGCTCCGCTCTTCCCGCATATCCGTATGCCGTCAAGACATATACACTATGCTGGAGAAGACATACGCTCCACTCAAAAGAATTACAGTTTCCTATTATTTAAACTTATAGTGCCTGTTCGGCAAAGATAAGGAAAACTATACTGTCCAATTGGCATATTTTGTCTACAGATCCCACCTTAGGCCGTGTCCATGGAAGGTGCGTGAGCTAACGCAGCCTGTGCGAGGGGCTTCACTCTAGCTGGAGCGATATGTGCCCTTTCGTTGGACGCGATGAGTGGGGGTGGGGGGTGTCATGGCTGTGATGTCACGGAGCTGGTTTGCCCTCCTTGGGCAAACCACTCACGTGACCCGGCCGTCGCGCGAGAAAACAGATTTTTTTGTTTCCTTGTGCATCGCGAGCGCCGGCGCCTCTGGTTGCGCACTTTAGAGACGGCCTCATAGAGGCACGTCAATTTGATCTCGCCGCTCGCGCACTCCTGTGCGCGTTTGTGATCACCATGGATGCGGCCTTACCAAGCATTCTTAAACAACTGCAAGGAAAATGGGAAATAAATCCCCAGTAGGTGCATCCAATATCCAGAGTAATAGTAGCAATATAGCTTAGAATCCAGGAAATAGTAGTCTTCTATATGATAGTATGTGCAGTATAAAGGCATGAAAGCTCACAATGTAGCCATAATATGGGACTCCAAAGCAGGATGAATAGCCCCACAGTGAATGTGTGAAATGAATACTCAATGAAGAGAACCCACCGCACACCCACTAATGGGAGCAATATATAATCCCCAGGCTAGAGCATTAGAATAGGCTTGTTGTAATAACTGCATATGCATAGAAATAAAAAGTCACTCACGATTTGTATAATGTCCTGGTTTGAATGTGGCGTGCCTCCTTCCGGTTGTAGTAAATCCAAAGTAGAAAAAAGGGTGGTGGAGCACTGCCTAATAGAAATAAAGGGCTGGAGGCTGGTTGAAAGTACAATTAAAAATGCTTTAATCTAAGGCATAAGTAAACATAGCTACAAAAATAGGTCCTCTAACGCGTTTCACGCCATAATGGCGCTTTTTCAAAGAGTGACCCATGTTCCAAACAATATCCTATTTAAGGAGGTTTGAATGAGGAAGTGAATTCGCGCCAAGACACACCACCCGATCACGTGGTCGGGTAGTAAACTACGGGTGCCTCAGAGTGAACACACTACCACAATCAAAAAGCTCCATATAAGTTAAAACAACATAAAAAGACAATAACAGGTGAACTTACTGAGTACCTGTCCTGCCAAGGAGACAATTTAGCACTCTGTGGCTAATATTATATGGATAATAAATAGGATATTGTTTGGAACATGGGTCACTCTTTGAAAAAGCGCCATTACGGCTTGAAACGCGTTAGAGGACCTATTTTTGTAGCTATGTCTACTTATGCCTTAGATTAAAGCATTTTTAATTTTACTTTCAACCAGCCTCCAGCCCTTTATTTCTATTAGTAAGTGCTCCACCACCCTTTTTTCTACATTCTTAAACAACAACCTTCATTTTTGTACCGGTGGGGCAAGAAGTTTTAAAGACTTCTTGGTTAAAACGAAACAGGCTCTTTCAGATATAGAGCCGAGATGTCCATTGAAGCTGAGTTGTTTTAAATGTGTATCTTCTATGACCTGCAGGTCGAGCTGATGGGCTTCACTTTCTACCATCTGCACCAAGGTTTCCCTATTCAGATCATCACTTTTTTTTACACAATCACATTTTTAATTTTTGTGATCCGGTGTTTCCGTGTGCGCTGATGAATTTTGGGGAAACCGAACGCAAGTTTAAAGAACGGCGTGCCTTCCACAGATCAGATATTCGCTCTACGCTAAAGAAAAATAAATCAGAACAACCATTAGCACAGCACTTTTTGACTTTTAACCACAATTTACCATTGTTGAAATATATTTAAAAAAAGCTGTGTGTGCTGTGCACGCGCATAGTAAGTGAAACTTCTTTGACTTTTGTCACAGAAATTGTATTTGTGTTGGTGATGTTTTAATTAAAAATCAAAATACAATTTCATTGACAAAACGCAAATTAATTTGACTTATAATGCGCGTGCTCGGCACACATCCCCTGTATTAGCTATTTGCACTAAGTGTGAATTCCTTGTGTGTATGTGTGTCAGTCAGTGTGTGTACACTGGCGACACACTTTATTCGAGCTCGGCTAGTCCCACGAATTCGGGTATACCCGGGTGTATTGAGGTTTGTGACTGTTTTCTGCCCGAGTGCATTGAGTTATTTTCCGGCAGGGATTGAAGCATTTTATTCCCGCTGGCTGCAATACTGCACAGTACATATATATATACTGCATTACAATTCATGAATTTATGCCATCTGGTAGACACGCGAAGCATTGCAGCCTATTAAATTCTAATCATTATCATTTAACAGATCAGCCGCCCGTCAGCCAGGCATGAACCCAGGCTGGGAAGGCAAATGCAACGGGGCTTGTCAGAGGTGAGGAGCGGCGCATTCCAGGTATCTGCCAGGTACATACCGGGTATTTGCTCGAATAAAGTGTGTCGGTGCAGTATGTGTGTCAGTCATTGTGTGTATGTGTGTCAGTCAGTGTGTAAGTCAGTCAGTCAGTGTGTGTGTATGTGTGGGGGGGGTGGTGTGTGTGTATGGGCGGGGGGGTGGGAGGGGGTGTGTGTGTGTGGGGGGGTGGTGTGTGTGTGGGGGGGGGGGTGGTGTGTGTGTGGGGGGGGGTGGTGTGTGTGGGGGGTGTGTGTGTGTGTGTGGGGGGGGGGGTGGTGTGTGTGTGTGGGGGGGTGGTGTGTGTGTGTGGGGAGGGGTGTGTGTGGGGGGGGTGGTGTGTGGGGGGGGGTGGTGGGGGTGGTGTGTGTGTGGGGGGTGGTGGTGTGTGTGTGGGTGGGGTGGGGGGTGGTGTGTGGGCATGGTGGGTGTGTGTGTGTGGGCGGGGGTGGTGGTGTGTGTGTGTGTGGGGTGTGTGTGTGTGGTGGGGGTGTGTGTGTGGGTGTGTGTGTGGGGGGGGGTCAGTCAGTGTGTGTGGGGGTCTGGGGGGGTCAGTCAGTGTGTTTGGGGGTCTGGGGGGGTCAGTCAGTGTGTGTGGGGGTCTGGGGGGGTCAGTCAGTGTGTGTGGGGGTCTGGGGGGGTCAGTCAGTGTGTGTGGAGGTCTGGGGGGGTCAGTCAGTGTGTGCAGAGGTCTGGGGGGGTCAGTCAGTGTGTGTGAGGGTCTGGGGGGGTCAGTCAGTGTCTGGAGGGGTCAGTCAGTGTGTGTGGGGGTCTGGGGGGGTCAGTCAGTGTATGTGGGGTCTGGGGGGGTCAGTCAGTGTGTGTGGGGGTCTGGGGGGGTCAGTCAGTGTGTGTGGGGGTCTGGGGGGGGGGCAGTCAGTGTGTGTGGGGCTCTGGGGGGGTCAGTCAGTGTGTGTGGGGGTCTGGGGGGGTCAGGCAGTGTGTGTGGGGGTCTGGGGGGGGTCAGTCAGTGTGTGTGGGGGTCTGGGGGGGTCAGTCAGTGTGTGTGGGGGTCTGGGGGGTCAGTCAGTGTGTGTGGGAGTCTGGGGGGGTCAGTCAGTGTGTGTGGGTCTCTGGGGGGTCAGTCAGTGTGTGTGGGGGTCTGGGGGGTTCAGTCAGTGTGTGTGGGTCTCTGGGGGGTCAGTCAGTGTGTGTGGGGGTCTGGGGGGGTCAGTCAGTGTGTGTGAGGGTCTAGGGGGTTCAGTCAGTGTGTGTGGGTCTCTGGGGGGTCAGTCAGTGTGTGGGGGTCTGGGGTGGTCAGTCAGTGTGTTTGGGGGTCTGGGGGGGTCAGTCAGTGTGTGTGGGAGTCTGGGGGGGTCAGTCAGTGTGTGTGGGTCTCTGGGGGGTCAGTCAGTGTGTGTGGGGGTCTGGGGTGGTAAGTCAGTATGTTTGGGGGTCTGGGGGGTCAGTCAGTGTGTGTGGGGGTCTGGGGGGTCAGTCAGTGTGTGTGGGGGTCTGGGGGGGTCAGTCAGTGTGTGTGGGGGTCTGGGGGGGTCAGTCAGTGTGTGGGGGGGTCTGGGGGGGGTCAGTCTGTGTGGGGGGGTCCGGGGGGGGGTCAGTCAGTGTGTGGGGGGGTCTGGGGGGGGGGTCAGTCAGTGTGTGTGGGAGTCTGGGGGGGTCAGTCAGTGTGTGTGGGTCTCTGGGGGGTCAGTCAGTGTGTGTGGGGGTCTGGGGGGTTCAGTCAGTGTGTGTGGGTCTCTGGGGGGTCAGTCAGTGTGTGTGGGGGTCTGGGGTGGTCAGTCAGTGTGTTTGGGGGTTTGGAGGGGGGGTCAGTCAGTGTGTGTGGGAGTCTGGGGGGGTCAGTCAGTGTGTGTGGGTCTCTGGGGGGTCAGTCAGTGTGTGTGGGGGTCTGGGGTGGTAAGTCAGTATGTTTGGGGGTCTGGGGGTCAGTCAGTGTGTGTGGGGGTCTGGGGGGTCAGTCAGTGTGTGTGGGGGTCTGGGGGGGTCAGTCAGTGTGTGTGGGGGTCTGGGGGGGTCAGTCAGTGTGTGGGGGGGTCTGGGGGGGGGGGGTCAGTCAGTGTGTGGGGGGGTCCGGGGGGGGTCAGTCAGTGTGTGGGGGGGTCCGTCAGTGTGTGGGGGGTCCGGGGGGGGGGTCCGCGCGGGTTGCGCCCGGGTTTTTGTACCACCGCTTCCTGGGGGGCCCACAAACGCCCGCGTCACTGGAGGGCTGAATGGTGCCGCTGCCAGCCGCTTCTGCGCATGTGTGGCGTCCTTCAGCGGCGCCATCACAACTGCGCATGCGCGGCATGGATGCGGTCGTGGAAGTTAGGCGGGCCCATGTGTGACTGAGTCTGTAGCTGGGAGGTCCCATTCGGGTTAGGAAAGGGGGAGGCTGTCCCGGTCGGGTGGTCTCTGCTGTCCCGGTCGGGCGGTCTCTGCTGTCCCGGGCAGCAGACGGGGAACGGCAGCACATGTCAACAGCTGATGTCAACAGCCGCGGCAGCGGGCGGGGAACGGCGACGCTGCCAACCGCTTCTGCGCATGCGTAGCTTTCCTCCAGTCCCCATGACTACTGAGCATGCGCGGCTTGGCAGCGGATGTGCGGGGGGAATGGCGGCCGTTAGGAGCGGCGCCGGCGGCTATCGCCGCCGCATATGTCATCGGCCATGTGGGGGGGAGCAGTGGCCGTTAGGATCTTGTGGAGCGGGTGTGATGTCAGTGTTGGGGTTGGGCTGAGCCAGAACACAGACCGGCCTCAACTGCCAGCACTGACGTCACATCCGTTTCATTTCTGTCTCCACAATCCATTTTTGCCCCAGTTCGAATGAGGTGCCACTAAGGAAGTTTCACTTCAATAATCGATCAAGGTTGTCCCTCCCACCGTGGAGGTGATAGATCATTACAGTTTCTACTAACATGGATTCCTTTCCTGAATAACTTTACACCAAAAGGATTAAATGAACACATGAATTTAGGTTGTTTTCTATAAAAAATAATAAGGTGGTGTTCTCTTTATTTTACTAAAAATGTCTCTGTATGATAGGCACAACAGCTCTAAAGGCTGACAACATAAATACAGTATCTTGCACAATTGATCAAGTCTGAACTGGATCATGGCAATTACTGGGACATTCAGCTAAATATTATCCACATTTGAAGAATCATGTAAATCCTCTGTCTAGTTGATGGGACTGTGTGTAACAAGTTTACACTATGGGACAGTAAGCAACAATGTACATACTGAACAGCATTGAAACTGGCATTTTAGAATTTCTGTGATTATTTTCTGTGAATTATGTTCAAAGCATGTTCTAAAACGAGATGTATGTACATAACATTGGTCTGTTATGAATATTCGGTTATAACATTAGTTAAAACATTAGCTATGATTTAACTTATACTTATGACTTAAATTGTAAGTTCAGATTTGTAATCAAATTTGTAGTACATTTTTAGTTTTAGTCTGCAATTACTTCATTCCTTTTATGTACATTTATATTGACCATAAAAACACATTGTTCACACATTTTTTCATTAAAATGCTATGCCAATAAAGTAAATTAATTTAATGGCACTTAGCATTTTAATTATATAGCACATGGTTTAGTCGTTGAAAAAAAACATATATGGAGCGCATACGCGGGTCCAGAGGTGAATGGCTGGATAGATTTGGAGCTCTGCAGCTTCAGTGTCCTTATGTATTAAAAAGAAGGTTAAAACTCAACTAAAAGACTCCAAACCACCTAGAAATTAAGCCGGAACCATTGAGGATGGCTCCCAAACAGCCAGCTCAAAAACAAAAACCCACTCTGGGACTTGGGAAAGTACTTTAAAAAACTTGGGGAGTTCCGCGTGGAGCGGCCCAGAGACTCGGAATCCCCAGGGGGCTCATTCCCGATGAAGTTCGTGAGATGCAGTCCACGCAGCAGGACATTTTGGATCTTTACGGGAGTCTGAAATCACTCCTGCAAAACGAACTCAGGGATGTGAAGAAGGAGGCTGTGGATCTTGGCGGGAGAACAGACATTTTGGAACGGGGCCTGGATGACACAATCAGAGCCCAAGAAGAAATGGCTAAAGCCTCAGATACCCTCCGCTCTCAAGTGCCTGATCTGGCACTCCAGCATGAAGATATCAAGAACCAAGAGAGACAGAACAATTTGAGAATAAGGGGCATCCCAGAAACAATATTGGATCTGAAGCCATTCGTCGCAAAATGGCTGACATCTATGCTACCGGACCGTGAGGAGAAGTAATTCCAGCTTGCCGAATGTCACAGAGCCCTCAGACCACGAGCGGGACACACGGAACCTCCCCGGGATGTAATCGTCCGGTTCCACTTCTTCCGAATCAAAGAGGCTTTCTATGCTACGGCTAGAGGAACCAGCGACCTGGCATTTGAGAACATCCCACTCCAAGTCTACCAGGATTTATCCCCGGCAACACTGGCCAAAAGAAGATCTTTGCAACCCATGACGGTGGTGCTTCGTGACAGCTAGGTGAGATACAGATGGGCCTTCCCCTTTCGCCTGTTTGTGATCAGAAGGGCAAGGCCCATGCACTAAGAGATCTGGCAGGTGCCCGCCCTTTCAACAGCCTTGGATTGGCCTCGGAGGCAGAAGCTGCGGAAGCGGCCCGGTGGGTCACCCCCATCTGGTCTGAGAGGTGGCAAGCTTGACCATATCCCAACAACAACGTTGAGCAAGAACCCAGCTGGTGGCCTGTCGGAGATAGCCTTGAAGGAGGTCGTGAGTAAATAGTTCTGGACCTATCCCACTCTCCCCTACCCACCCACACCCCTAGGGGCTGCAGAGTGCAAGAACTGAGACCCCCCCTTTCCGACGGCGCTCCCCCTCATGCCCATGGCTGCGGACATTCACCTAACTTGACTGCCGGGGTGTACCTGAACATCCTGATGGCCCGGAGTGTGGGGGTGGGGGGCAGGCCCGGGGTCATCCCTGACGCCAACCACAGATGCCGACTGTGTCTGAAGGCTGGTGCTCCCGGGGAGGGGGGATGAGTCCGACCCAGAGGGGGGTTCGAGAGCCTGGACCGAGACGTTCCGGATTCACTGCGACCGTCCAGTAGAATAATAAATTCCAAAGGGGGCAACCCATCAGAAGGAATGTAAAGGAACGGGTTATGCTGCAGGGGAGGAGTCATATGCCGGTTATCTTGGGGGTGACGGAGGAGCGGTGCCAGAGTAGGCGATAGGTCGTGACAACACTCAACTCTATTCAGGGGAGGTGGGGGTCCCACAAAGTACTTAGCAGAGGGGGTTATATGTCACACCTATCACACATGAGGTGAAGGTAACATTTAGACCCTAAAACTCCAGTAGAAACAACCTCTCTTCGGCTGGGAGTCTCCGGAGGGGAGAGAAGACCCCGGGGGCAATAGGAGGACAGCAGGTAGATCCCTCATCTATTAGATCTAAGTCATTAATTTGGGTTCTTAGCTCCGCTTCGCCTCATGTTTATGTGGGGTTCTTAGTGGGATAGCAAACTAATCTAATCCAAGAAAGGGATTTATAAATAGTACTCATGGGAGAATTAAAAAAAAAATTCACTTTAAACTAGTTGGTTTTTTTTAGAACATAGATTCAGATTATACCCATTTGGTATAGGTCTCAAAACAAATAAAGACAATAGCGACTTGGCCCACCCACTACAGGTTTTTCATAAAGGAGTTCCAACAAGAGAGTACCTAACAAAAGGGCAAAGCAAAAGAGGTACCAGATTAACACGGGGGGGGGTAAATTGAGCTAATCTCACACGCAGTGTAAAGTATATTAAGGTTTTATGCAAAAGGGAAATACAATGGTGTTGTATATCAATCTTAAGGTGGAGTCAGAGTGATAAGTTATATATATTTTTTATATATATATATTTATGCCAAGAATAGGTCCCTGGGGTGACCGGAGCGAACCCGCCCAACCTCGGTACACTGAGATGCACTCCCAAGTTGCCGGCACGCTTAGTCGTGTGTGCCCCACACTTACCCCGTTTTCTCCCAAGTTTCCAAGGGGAACCAGAGCTCCGGGCCATGGAAGTCATGGAAGTCCCGTAAAGCAACATCCCATGCAGCTGAGAGCGGCTTCGTTGGGGTGTCGATGAGCAGGACCACCCAGCTTGTCCCCGCACTGTGAGTGAGTAGTGCCGCTGCTGGCCTGTGAGGCAGAGCAGCTCGGGGAAGTTCAGACAGCAGGGAATAGGAGCTGGGGAGGGAAGGGCCTATGATTGCTGATTCTGATAATCCCTATTCCTGGTATTATAAAAGATCTGGGGACTCTAGAACCGCAGCTGGGAGCAGGGGAGATGCCTGACTCTGGAGGAGGGTGGTCTCTCCTGATAAGCCCCAGAGATTCCAGGTGAAACATGATGCAGGGGAAGATGATCGTTTGAAGACGGAGCTCTGCCAACCCGCGTCCATACAGAGTAATAAATACATGGAAAAAGTAAAGAATAATTCATAAAAAACATATGAATACATCATAAAAAGGTAGCACACAGAGGAATGGCTGACTCTGCAGCTGCCGGGACCCGCAAACACAAACTGCATAACGCGCCCAAAAAAATCAACAAACAGCTGATTTGAATACCGGAGACCCCCAGGCAACCAGAGAGATGCCTCCCAAACAAAAGAAAACTGTCTCAAGAAGTAACCCGTTTTTCCCCCGAAGTGAGCGCTCCACTACAACTCAGGGAAATTGCGGCGTCTAACATCCTCCCCCTGCCTCCTCAGACTCAGAACAGTTGAGAGAGCTGCCACAATCCTTTACTAAAAAGGCTTTAGAAAACTTATTTCACACAATCACTAATACATTCCAGCAGGAATTACAAAAGGCAATCTCCGACTTTAAAAAGACAAATGCCCTGAAAGAAAGAACTAGCAATATAGAAATCAAAATGGAGGAATCTCTGCAATGGCATGCTGCTGCGGATGACAAAATCCTCAGATTAAATGATGAGATATCCTCCTTCAAAGACGCAATTGAGGATAATGAGAACCGGGAGAGGAGATGAAACCTCCGTATTAGGAATATCCCTGGAAACGTTCTCAATGACGATCTGCAAACTTTCCTGAACAGACTGTTCCGTTCACTGATCCCAGACCTGAAGGATGAAATGCTCTATCTGGATAAGTTCATAGGGCTCAAGGCCCCAAGTTGAAAGATCCAAGAGACGTAATCTCCAAACTCAACTATTACTCCACCAAAGAACAGATAATTGGAGCCTGTAGAAATAAACCTGACCTGAGGTTTGAAGGATCTAGAATCCAGATCTTTAATGACCTTGCAACCTCAACGATCAACCAAAGATGGGAACTGAGACAAGTAACAACGATACTAAAAGTAAAGGGTATTAAATATCGCTGGGAGGTTCCCATTCAGACTGATCGTGGTGAAAGAGGGCATACTACATACATTACGCACCATGGGAGAGGCAGATGTCTTCCTCCAGAATCTGGGGTTGTCCCCCTGTAAGAATCGAGATGAAGCCCAAGAGAGACAGAGACCTGCTCGCCCGAAACCCACAGCAGAATGGTCCAAAGTAGGAGAAAGAAGAAACTCCTCTTGACGCCGATGAACGAATCAAAAGCTATAAGATCAACCAGTTGACATTGAATGAAGTAAGATTTAAGGACTCCTAGCAACCCCCACCCTCTACCCTGTATGCTGGGAGGAACTCTGTGCCCAGGACATACTTGAAAATGAGAGGTAACTCTCAATGTATTATTTCCTGGTAAAACATTTTTATAATTAAATAAAAGGAGAAAGGGTTTTTTTTCTATCTTGGAGAGAAGGACATCGGCTGAACCATTGAATTCCATCGAATTCACCGCCATAACCAAAGACACTCTAATGATTGTACCTGGTCTGGCTCGACAAAAATAAGGGAAGATGACCTGGGTCCCCCAGACAGGTTTTTTATTGCACCTATGTCATAGCCACTTGTTCACTCGCACCAATACTAGAGGCCTTGACTTGGGACTTGATGATGGAGTATCAGGCCTATAGCCCCCCTTCACTCTTCCCGGAAGAATCAAAATGTTATTTCTAGAAAAACATTTCACGGCACCCTCCCAAGACCCACACTCGAGACCCAAACCTTCTGGGGTGGGAGGGGGATGTGGGTGGGGTAGGAGTGTAAGAAAGTTATCTGGCTAAAAATGTGCTAAAATGTTTGATTCTATTGTATTAAAGGTTTAAACGGTTAACTGGTCATTTACAATCCTAAATGTTTTATTAGGCTCCCTATAGGTCGGAATCAGTACAGACCACTAACTAATGTGTCCGGGACCCGGACTAACCAGCCGTGGCTTCCCCCTGATTCTAATCCGGCATGCCCTCCACCCCCGGGGAACTAACTACCAATTCTGATTGCCGATTTGTTAGGCAATCAGTGTTAATTGTTAGACAACCCTCAGTGGTCACCCGTTTCATGCACCCATCTTTTTCTCCCTCATTGCCCAACTCTTCTATTGTACCCCCATTACCCGCTTTCCAAAGAGAGGTTTGCAACACTGATTTAAATCATAAACATGTAGGTCTACAATGTTATACTCCAATGGGAATCTTTAAATATTCTGAACCCCTTGAACTGTACGATGAGAAACTCATTTTGGGAAAAATGATCCCCAGGCTATATTTAACAAATATTTTCCTACATGTTTTTTCACTTCCGTACCAGCCAAAAAAGCTGGCGTAGCTATCCTATTAAAAAAGGATGTTTGGATCCTAATCGATGAAGTCGAATTAGACGAAGATGGCAGATATATTATTATCACAGGTTCCCTGGCTGGCGAAGATCTTACATTCATAAATGTAAGATGTAACAGTACCTGTTAAGTTAGGAGCCCTAAAAGAAGGAATGGAATCCAGACTAAGTAATAAAAAGGAATATGGCACGACATAGAGGGTCTCAGTAAAGATGGCTTCTGGGTGACGGTGAATCAGCTCTAATATTCCTCATCAGTCTATATGGAAGTGGCAGTTCCCAAACATGCCAAAGGTATTGGGTCAAGTAAGAAAGGATCCGGCAGGATTCCTGTAGGGGCCCAGAGTAATCGAATTAATACCATTGACGATTCTGAAGCAATCAGGGGGGGCGAGTCCCACAATTACTTACAGCAACTACGTCAAAGTACCTTCATTGAAGTGTTAATAGTGGGCACTGACTCTTAGTTATATTCACTTATGTCTGTTATAAAAATACAGTGCAACGTCATAAATATTGTGTATGAGCGGTCCATGTCCATGGGGACACGAATAAATGACTGTGGTACTTCAAAAGCTTCTGGCGCCCACTATTCTACAACTTTGCTACCTCATCGCCCAGCAGCCTGAATCCAGCCCCTGAGTCAAGGTGACTTATGTGAAGTAGCCATATAATACACCCCAATGTAAGTCTCCCTAGAAGCTGGAAAGGGACGGTTACAATTGCATAAATCTTCCTAAAATATGGAGGAAATAGTTTTGTTCCAAACGATGCATATTTTAAAGCCACTTTTACAACTAACGCTGTGATTGCTACACCTACAGAATGACAAACACAGCTTGGTCAAATGATCATTTAGAAAAAATGAATATGTCTGCGACTCACAGGATCATGTTTTGGTGTGAAGGCTCAACTCATAGAGGGCTACTAATAAACATCAGAACCATGACCTTTGATTGACCCCAAATATTGGAATCAATGAATCCATGTTGTGTTGTTGCACAGAGGCTTAATCATTGCTTACTGGAGACTGCAAGGAGTTGTTAAGCACAGCACTACCATCCCCCACCCATAAACACATATTATGTGTGTTGAATAAGGATGTTTTTTTTAAATGTAAGATGTTTAGACTTGTGGAAGACTGTTTCACCTATTATTTTGGCCCCAGACCAAAAAGGCAACAAAATGTTAAAATCTTTTTCCTTAGGGATCGTGATTCGTGCAGCACTAGAAGTAGACATATTTGGGCTTCTCCTTCAAGTCATCTTGAATTTAACAAGTTAAAGCATTTTATATTGATGCTTGAAGCCAATATGCGGTCCAATGTGACTAAAGTAAATTGGACTCTGTTGTTAATATATTCTGTTAAAATATGTGTACAATACAGGAATTTTGTGCATTGCACAAGTGTGTAGATTAAACAATGAGCCAAGTTTGCGAAATATGGCATATCTTCCATGATCTATGTTGATGATAGACGTACAGCACTTTGATTGCATACAATATACCAGCCTTAGGGCTGTTATATAGTGGCCGCGTGCGCTATGCCGTGCGCGGCACTTATAATTGGCTGAGGTTAGTCAGCCCTTCTACACAAGGGCTGCGCGCGCACGGCAGTGAGCATGCATCCGACCGACAGCGGGGAAGACGGAGAAAATAAGCTTTTCACGCCACTACCTGAAATGTGTGTGTGTGTATGTATATATGTGTGTATGCATGTGTGTGTATGTGTGTATGTGTGTGTGTGTGTGCACGTGTCTGCACAATGTCAATAAATATTTTATTTTTACCAAAGTGTTTTTTTTAATCTTATACTATATTTGTGAAAGCACTGTATGCCTGTCTGCATGGCCTCTGTCCCTAGGGGAAATCTCATTGGTCCCTTGGCCCGCCCACCCCCGCACACCTCTCATTGGCCTGAGGCGGAGTGACAGGCCAAAGGACACACAACACACACACACACACGGTAGGGGGGGGGTTACATACATTTGCAGCATGTACAACCCGGGGGGTGGGGCTCACAGTGTTAGCAGCACATCTCCCGGTCCCGGAGGCTCCGCCTCTTCCTCCCCGAACATCTGCCTGAAATCCAAGTCATCGTGACCCGCGCACACCTCCTCCACTCCCCGTATCTCCCTGTTTCCCGCGCTTTCACCCCCCCGCTGAGGAGCCCGAGGTGAAGGAGGACGGCGGCCGGTACCCGTAGGAACAGGAGCGCGGCCGTGTGCAAGGTGAGTAAACGCAGGGGAATGGGTTATTTAACGTGTCCAAGACTCACCCTGCCCTTTGCCCCCCTACCCTCCCTGCCCCCCCTAACACCCCTGCCCTTTGCCCCCCTGCCCTTTGCCCTCCCTTCCCCTGCCCTTTGTCCCCCTGCCCTTTGCCCCCCCTCCCTGCCCTTTGCCCCCCCCCCCGCCCTTTGCCCCCCCCCCGCCCTTTGCCCCCCCTCCCTGCCCTTTGCCCCCCTCCCTGCCCTTTGCCCCCCCTCCCTGCCCTTTGCCCCCCTCCCTGCCCTTTGCCCCCCCTCTCCCTGCCCTTTGCCCCCCTCCCTGCCCTTTGCCCCCCACCTTCCTGCCCTTTGCCCCCCCACCTCCCTGCCCTTTGCCCCCCCCCCTCCTGCCCTTTGCCCCCCCCCCCTCCCTGCCCTTTGCCCCCCCTCCCTGCCCTTTGCCCCCCCCTCCCTGCCCTTTGCCCCCCCCCCCTCCCTGCCCTTTGCCCCCCCCCCCACCCTTCCACTCCATGCCCCCTGCCCTTCCACGCCCGGGCAACGCCGGGTATATCAGCTAGTAAATAATAAATTACACATACATACACACAAACACACAGTACACTCTCACAGCTCAGCATAAACACACAAAGCGTGCGGCACATGCACGCACGTTCGCACAGGCACGCGCGCACGGCCGCACACTCTATAGAACAGCCCTTAGGCTGTGGTCCCAGTCATTACTACAGCGCATGTCTCGGCGTGCGCTGTGCGATTAAACTCCGCCCCCCAGTACCTCCGGTCCCAGTTGCTACCCTGACACGCAATTTCCTCCTGCTCTGCAAGACAGCTTTTCAGGGAGGCAGGGGAAATTGAGTTTACTCCTAACGACGGAGGCGTGGCCACGCCCCCACCAGCGGTTTACCCAATGAGGGCGAACCAGCCGCTTGACGTGATGGCCACACCCCTGCAAATCCCCAACCACGCCCCCTCCCATCGCAAGCTCCCTTTCTCCCCTCAGACCGCAGATCGCGGTTAGCGCTGTGCACGCGCCCCACCCCCCGCCGGGCGCGCGTGTCACAGTCATGACTGGGACCGCAGCCTCAGGCTGCGGCCACACGGCACTTGCCAAGTTTAGTTTCTACAATTTAAATTGTCCCATTTCTGAACTTGGCGCTTGGGTCGACAAAAAAAAGAGTTTGAAGCGCACTCAACATGCCCCCAATGCCCCCCTTGCAAAATACACAGGACACCCGGTACTCATGCCTGGAGAGCTGGTGACGTCACCGCTCTCAAGCATGAGCGCGGTCAGCGCCAGCGGGGCTGCAGCCTTAGGCTAAGGTTCCAGTGCCTCCGCTGCACGCGCGCCCGTGAGACTGGCGGCGCGTGCAGCCGATTCCCCGGTCTGCAGTGAGCTGCAGGAAGAGAGACCGGGGGGGGGGAGGCGTGGCCATGACATCACCCGGCAGGTTCGCCCTCATTGGCTGAACCGCTGGGGTGCGTAGCCTAGCGCTCCGTCGCGAGTCTTGCTCTCAATTCTATAGAGAGCAGGAGAAACTCTCGCCCCAGCGCTGCAGCCCCCCCTCGCAGCGGGCCCGGCAACATTGAGGGGAGGGCTCTCGTCCCTGCAGCGTCTGCCACAGCGAGCGCTGCAGTAGCATGCGGGGACAAGGCCTTAGAGTTGTAAACTTTAATAAGTTAAACACCAAGTAATCCTATTCACTTCACTGGTAAGGAGTACTTCAAATGTTACATTAACATTTTCTTCTCATTTGACATAGTATTCTATATGAAGTACTGTATCCATGCTGTGTTACTGTGTGCACAGAGCTTCTGCCATCTAGTGTTTGGTTGCATTACTGCATGTCATAGATTGATCACTGTATGAGAGCGGTGACATCACCAACTCTCCAAGCATGAGCACAGGGTGTCCTGCATAATTTTACAAGGGGGGAGGGTGGATCGGGGCTATTTTTGTGTGCATGTGTGCATTGACTGCTGCTGAGCGTGCTTCAAAGTCAATTTTGTTTGTCTCCCCAAGCGTCAAGCTTGGGAGATCGTACGTGCACAAAGGCAATCCTTTTGGAGGGGGCATTCATCCACCTCTTTGCTACCTCCCTTCCCTCTCCCCCCACTTTTTTTTTCCTTTTCCCATTTGCCTTTTTATCCTCCCTGCTCTTTGGCTTGCTGTCCCCAGTGTCATCCACACTCCTACCTACATAATTATTTATTTATTTCCGTTTTCAATGTTGTGTTTTTACTTTTTTTTTTTTTTTAATTATTATTTCTGTGCATTCATAGAACGATTGATATAGTGGCAGCCTACCCTTTCACTTGCAGAGGATCGCAGCGAAGCAGGTTGCCAGCGGAAGAGAGCAGGAACACAGCGCTATTGCAGGGCAGACACCGGAATGAGGGGCGTTTGACATTACAGCGCTGGGGCGTGCTCTAAAAGGAAAAGTTCATAATATCATCAATGATCATTGGAATGTTTTAAAATGCGCTCCCCATTTGGGTCCAGTCCTACCAGAAAAAGCTTCTATTATTTACAGGATACCAATAAATATCAAAAGCATTTTGGATCCTAGTAGACTTATGTCAGGTCATGCGTCTGCCAATGCCGCCTCTGTGAGCCACATTGGCAATCGCGGGTGCGGCAGGGGTCCATGTATCACCTGTAAACATTTGGTAGTTAAATCCAGCTTAGTTTCTTTTCACAAGGGGTTTAAATTTCAAGTGAAGGGTAGTATTAACTGTCTTAAATCATATGTCACATACATGTTGCAATGTGGTTGCGGCCTGCAATATGTTGGTGGCACCACACGTCCTATGTGTACACGCTTCCTTGAGCATAGGAGGAATGTTATAAAAGGTATTGACACACACAGCATTCCTCGACATTTCAATCTAGTACACAATAGGGACCCCAAATCCTTGACCATCGTGGGATTGGAATATATCTCTCCCTCATCTTTGGGAGGAGATCGTTTCAAATCCCTTTGTGGTCAGGAAATTTTCTGGATCCACCGGCTGGGTACTCTTGCCCCCGGTGGATTTAATGAATGCTTAGATACAAGCACTCTGGTGTAGTCTCCTTCCTCCGCTGACTATCCCTGCTCTGGAAATACAATTTCAATTGTGGGCAAAATTAAAATTAGTATTGATATTAATACTAATGTTAATGCTTAAGTGAAGACAAAAATTAAACTATCATCAGTTCTCATTTATGCTGATGTATATTGGATCCCCTGATGAAATCCGCTGAGACGGATGAAACGCGTAGGGTCACGTGGTACAGGAACTACGGTGGTCGAGCAGCCCAGACGCCAGAGCAAAGACGTCAGTGCAGGAGTCCCCTGCTTCGTGATTGGTGGAAGTTCGAGTGCAGCAGCATATACCAGTAATCCCATCCGGGTTGACGGAGAGAGGTTGGAACGGCAGCACCGACAACAGCAAGGCTTACCTACAGTGGCAGTAACCGTATGCAGACGGAGGACGGCTGTGAGATTTGGACGTCGGTCTGGTGCATGGGCTGGTCCCATAATATGCTTATATTGTACTGACAAAGTGTGAGTTGGCAATCGTCTGTTCATGGCAAATTAAAACCTTTTATATCTGATTTTACACAAGGATCGGGCGCTTTTTCTTTCTTTTCTTTTTTTTCTAATAGGTATCGTTGGGAGGTTGGTGAGCCCAAGAATTAAGCTGGCCAGGACTACAATTTCATTTTATAAGTACTCATATGGACATTTAAGTATTGTTTCTTTTTGGTACCTTTTTAAAGAGATACATACATTTCTTTTTTATTGTTTTTTCAATTGTCACACACACTTTTTCTTTATTTTTCTTTTTTTCTTTTATTAATTGTATTTATTATTTTCCACTTGTTCCTACCACTATTTATTATATTTGTTAGACATCTGTGCTGGGTGTATAGTTTTGCTGTGTGAGACCGGAGTTGCAGCAATTTGGGTGTGGGCTATTAAGGGCGCTGTCATATTCTTTCTTTTTATATATATATATATATATATATATATATAAGTGTAGCCCCCTGTAAACAGAACGGGCTACTTATCCTTCTACTACTGGAGTAAGCCCTGGTAAGGGCAGGCGCCAGTAGTGACCATGGGTTTTCCCCCCTCAACAAGCCCCGCCTCTGTGGTAGAAGCAGGCCCCTGAGCTCTGTGCAGGCTAGACAGAGGGGAGGTCCTGCTGACATCATAGGGGGCGGGGCTGAGTCTATTTAGTGGGCTGTCCTGTGTGTGTATGAGTCAGTATGTTTTGCCTGGAGTTGAGGAAGTTCTGCATGAAGTTGAGTCTTGTCCGTCAAGCCTGTGGAGTCTCTGGAGAGCAGTGTGTCTGCTGAACCAGAGAAAGGAGAGATGACCCTGTGACAGCTGCGCGGGTAGCTGGTCAGTCTGGGAGCATCAGATGGGACTGAGGAGAGTGTGCGGTCTGAAGTGTTGAAGGACCGAGAGGAGATAAGGACAGACCTATATAGAGGTGGACCAATGCCCTCACCCTGCTCAGGGGGTGAGGGGAAGGAGATATAGCCTCACCCACAGGGCCTACCCTGGTGGAGGTGGAGGCCGGGGTATTGAGGCCCCATCCAGACCATCCTGTCTGGAGACATTACTCGAGGGAAGGAGAGGAGGAATACCAAGACAATTGAAAGCCTGCTGCACAGGACTTGCTGCTTTATCTGAACTGCTGATACTGTGTTCTGCTGCGGTGATAAGAGACAATAAAGAGACATTGTGGTTTTACATCAGACTGTGTGTGTGTTCTGGAGCATTCAACCTGGGACCAGAGTTATTTCTCTATAAGGGTCCTACCCCACACTCTGGGAAGTTATAGAGGATGGAGGCGCTGCACCGTTGCTAAGGAGAAGATGGAGGCATATACCCCAGAAGCCTGGTCCTGTATCCCCGACAGCACCGCGGGAGACTCGGGCCCTCCTGTTACCGGCAGGTATGCACCACCAACATACATGTAGCCAGCCCTCACTACACCCTAGATATGGCATCTGTGTCTGGGGGGGGGGGGGGGACATGGGTTACATATATATATATATATATATACACAGAATACTGTAATATCGAATATTCTGTATTTGATTGTGGAAGTACCTTTGCGCAGTCATACATCTACACTTGAGTCGAAGTATTGATGATTGGAGGTATTTAAAATGTGGTACCTTTGAAAATTCCTTTGGTATGATAACACAGTATTACACTCATAAATATTGCTGCAACTCTTGAGTCCTCTACACAGGTTTTCCAAAAGATTCAATTTGGTTCTTCCTCTTATTTTATAATTTTAATTCATCTATTTTATATTTCTGTATATATATATTTCTTTCACTTATTGCACTATAAATTTAAATAGGTTATTATCATCATTATTCTTAATTTATTATTTTATGTTTAAAAGTTTATATTGTTTAGTTCATTAATAACATATTTTTAAACATATTTGGTTCAGTATAGTGAGAGTTAATATGACGTATTTATTTACTAATATCTTCTTTTTTTTTTGTAGCCCTGTTTTATATTGTTTTGTATTGCTTTTTCTGAGTAATCATTTATCTGGTTTATCAACAGTTAAACCCACACCTGCTCGCCTTTTTCTAATTGATATATGTGGAGTATATATGTCTTTAGATAGTTGCTTTTATATATATATATATATATATATATATATATATATATATATATAGGTCTGTGGATCTCTCTATTAAATTGCTCAACCAATCACAGAAAAAACTAGACGGGATGTTGGGACTCTTATGTGGCTTAAATAAGCAGCCAATAGACTCTACTACCATAATCCCCTTGAGAAAGTCGCCTGTGTGCGACGAAACGCATCAGGGAGCGTCATCACGCAACGCGTGATCAAGCCGGACCACCCACGGAGCAGATCTGAGGCTGCATTACATTGAAAGCTTTATTGAGGCACCAGACAGACGTCCTGTGGATTTCCCGGATGCTCCCAGCCCTCCAGCGGGCCGTGGTGGTTATATGAACCCACTAAGTGAGACTCTAACAGCGGAGGTTTCGTGGAGACATCAGACTGGTGGTGATAACTGATTCACAATTGCCTATTTTAATATTACCCTTGTGAGTGATATTCTTCCCCCCCCCCCTTGTTCCTTTCCCATCATTAAATTTACTTTATTATGCTATGGGGTGTGCGCTCTCTCTTCTAGTCTTCCCTAGGTTTTGATTGGATTTGGTTGATTCTTCAGAGAGCTGCAATATTTACCCCCCTTACTGAAATATAATACTCATCATTGGATGGACTATACTTAAGGTCTGGTTCTTATATTCATTCTTTATTTATTTATTGTTTGTATTGTATATTTGTCACATTTATTTAATTTTATATTACAAATTGAACCACGGTTTGATCACTCTAATATTATTGCACATCACTTAAATATTTATATATTTGTGGTTTTGGCGCTACTATACATCTGTTTGTTTTGTTTTTATATATATATATAAGGATTTTACCCTGACTTGCCCATTTTTATCTTCCACTTCGTAAGTATAATCTGTGCTTGCGCTATGTGTCACTAAAACATATTTACTTCACCATATTTGGCTATCTTTTTCATTTATCGGTCTCACTCAGTCTCGAATTGTACAGATTGGACATTCATCACAATATATCCTAATCAGTGTTTATTAGTTTAAACATTATTGCCAGTGGTTTGCGCCTTTTGTTGTTTCTTTATATATAGTTTATATATATATAAAGAAACAACAAAAGGCGCAAACCACTGGCAATAATGTTTAAACTAATAAACACTGATTAGGATATATTGTGATGAATGTCCAATCTGTACAATTCGAGACTGAGTGAGACCGATAAATGAAAAAGATAGCCAAATATGGTGAAGTAAATATGTTTTAGTGACACATAGCGCAAGCACAGATTATACTTACGAAGTGGAAGATAAAAATGGGCAAGTCAGGGTAAAATCCTAGTCTTTAACAGCAATAAAGGAACTGCTAACCGCAGGATCCATTGCACGATCACGAAGAAACACTGTCTGCTATCCGACGCTTGTGATCCAGGTCTCTTCTTGAATTATCCTCTTGAATTATCCTCTTGAATTGCCTTGAATAAGGCATGCAGTAAAGAAGGCTAGTAACATTCCGGTGACAAGACTACCGTACTACCGTAGCCTTGCCATCGGAATGATATATATATATTCCCCTATATTAATTAGAGCTGTGTGTTTCTTATACATTGCGGCAGCATCTACCGGCATATTGATAATACTGTTTGTTTTTATATTTCCCTTTTTTTTAAAAATATATATATTTATTTATTTTTGTCTAAACATTGTAAGTTTAAATTGCAAAGTGCTTATTGGCTGATTTAATAGGGTTATTGGAAGCCCTTTTAAAAAAAAACACTCGTGAGGAAGTGGGCTAAAACACAAAAGAGTTGCTTCCAAGAGCTGACCCTGTTTTTGATACAGCAGCGGCCGAGCAGAGTGAATCGGAGCGTTCCCGAGCCCCAAGCCGGGTGACGTCATTCACCAACGCCACCATCACCCTGACAACGGACCACGTGGAATGAGATGCTGGAGCGTTGCGGTGAGAAGAGAATGCTGCAGGGTGCTAGACGGTAGGGACCCTGTGCTCACACGTTGACTTCCAGACTTCATCTTGTAATTGCACTATAGGTGTTGGCCAGTGTGTCTTCATCTTTTCACCTTTTCTTCTTTTCGTTTTTGGCCTTTCATACTTTGATGTCTTATATTAACTTGTCACATTTGCCATCAGTTTTTCTTGTCATTGGCTTTTATGTTATTGTGTTTCTCAAAGGATATTTTTTATGACAGTTTTTATTCATTTTTGTTCATCTGTATTCTCATAATAAATGAAGGTTACTACACTATTGTGTTATTTTGCGTGCTCTTCTGACCCTCTTGTCTCATAGTGTCTTTGGCTCACGAGAGGTTCAGGAACAACTCTTGAAGAAGATTGCATCATGCACCAATTATACTCTACCCAGGACTTGAACTCTTTATATCTTGATTTTCAGAACCATTCAGTGTACAAGCGCAAGCAGGTTACCACATTGTATGCCATTTCTTTTATATGTTAGATTTAAAGCAGCAGTTTCTGTTCATTTATTTATTTTTTATTCACATATACTGGTGGTTCTCTGGAGCAGATTTGTGGTGCCACAACCTCTGGGAAATGTCTGGTTCTTGTTTGTTCCTAATGATGTTGCAGCTGTCTATTTGCCGGCGAAGCAAAGCTGACCCTGACGGCCATATTGTGTCCACAGAGCAAATAAACTGCTTGTATCTGGGGAACCGGGAGGTCCCCAAAGGTCGTTGCAGCACTTATAGTCTTCGAGGTATCCCCTGGTTCAGGTAAATAAAAACAACAAAAACGAGCAGAGCGGACTTCTGCTTTGATAAGCTTCTTTGGTGTGTTGCTGGTATATACTGTAGCCTGGTCAGTGCTGTCTGTAGGTGAATAGAGCAATGCGACAGGACCCTGGATTCTAACTATGTCAACCGGCTTGAGTGGGGAAATATGTATTGTGTGTAACCTTCAGGTAATGTCACAAAGAAGAGGAAAAGAATTGTAACCATTTACAACAATTTCATGGTTGAGTTGCCATAAGTAAATACTTCCGGATTAGAAGATGATTACAGTAAGAATGTTACGCCGGTGCTGCCCGCAGACCAGACCCGTCCCCTGAGCTGAAGGGGGAAGTGGTAATACACGCACCCGCAGCAAAGGGAGCGTGTCCGGAGTGTGGTATGAAGCGTTGCCAGGCCAGGTGTAGTAAGGTAGACAATACTTGCCGGTACCGGTTGTAGAGATAGAGTGAAGGATGCCTTGCCGAAGTCAGGGCCGTGGAGAGTGGAGATAGGTCGTAGTCCAAGCCGTGTTCAAGGGGTTACCAGAGTGTGCGTTGTCCAAGGAGTGCCGAGATCGAGAGCCAGAGGGGGTAGTCGTACGAGCTGCGTCAGAACCTGTGAAAACACTGAGAGAATCCAGAAGTACTTCCATACAGAGACTATGTCGAGCAAAGACTGAGAGCAGAGAGGAGCTAGATAAAGCAGGAAGGTCCAATTAGGAACGGAGGCGGGACAGGAAGAGCTACAGGGAGACACTGCAGATTGGTGCAGGCATAACAGGCCAGGTGAGTCTTGTTGGTAACCTGAGTATGCCCGTGCAGTGTGCGGTGGCGGAGCCTGAGGTCCGGGGGACGGGAATAAGACTGTGCAAACTGAGCGTGCTCCGTAACTCGTGTTCGCGCGTGAACCGAGCCAGTGGATGGTGCAGGTTTGCGTGCAGGAGGGCGTGGGCGCGCCCGGCGCTGAGCAGAGGAATCGCCGAGGGGAGTGATCCCGCGACGGCGGCAGGGCGGGGAGCCGGGGAGGCCAGTAAGGCAGGATTGTTTTGTGTGTCCAGGGGCTCCCTGCGGGGAGGGAGTGCTCTGTGTGGGGAGCGTGGAGAACGCCGATTCCTGACAAGGAACAAGCGACTTATTTTAATTTTCATTTAAACGATTTTCCATAATACATTAAATGTTTTGTTTCAGTGAACTTGATAGAGGTGAACATGGTCAGAAGCACGATTCCTAATTTGTTTCATACCTATCTTATCATATTCTTGAAGAGTTGTGATACTGCATGACTGAACATTTACACATTACATAGAAAAGCTGAACAAGTGTGATCCACTGATTACTACTCTTCTGCCTCCACAGTACATTACTCTAACTATGATAGAAGGAGCCTACTTTGCTGAAGAAACAGAGTAGTAGTAAATTAAGCTTCCAATGCACCATTTGTTGTTAATAATTAATCTAGTTTTTTTCAAGGTAATGATCTGAAAACTCAGGTACTCTTTTCTTTGCAATCATATTGTAAGCATGATTGTAACAATCATATTACTAGTGTAATTCCTTTTGCTAATCATTGTGGAGCTGTTGGTTATACTTACTGTACAGTTCTTAATAACATGTGCGTTTGTGATGTAATGACTGCAGTGGAACTTGTACCTTAACTGGGGATCAGTCTCATATCTGGGTACACACCGGGATCACTATCACCAGACAGGACACAATAATTGAATAAACAAAAGTTTATTCTGGCAAGACAGCAAACACACAATATACATAAACACAGTGAAACACTCACCAACTGGGGGAAATAAACTAGCCTCAACTAGGTGCAGGGGCTTGCTTAAGTAGCCTTGCCCTAAGCGTCTTCTTCCCCAGCTTCTTAGTGCTATTTCACACAGAGCACTTTGTATCTCCTGCCAGCCATGTCTCCGATCAGCTCCAAAAATCATCTGGTTCCCTGATCGCCCGCGCTCCTTACATAGCCCTTGGTTGCTATACTTGACATGGAGAAGGGTCCGCTGACCAATCAGGACACGGATCGGGAGGTGGCAACCAATCAGAGGATGAGGGCTTTGCCAATCAGAGGAGGGAGCCTTCTTGGGCATCCTGGACTATCCACAGAGGAGTGAGATACCTGCAAGGGGGAGATTTGAACTTGCCAACAGGAATCGTGCCTACGGGGCTCAGACCCCGCAAACGGTTCCCCTGGCCAGCCCCATACCACCAACTGGGTAGGCTCCTCATTGTCTGCGGGGAGCAAAGGCTCTGTCCCGCTGAGAGCCAGTTCCAAGACCCTGTATCTCAGCCCTTCCCCACTCGCCATTGTCCCAATCCTCAAGCCGCCCACAGCCTCTGCCATGAGCCAGCATTTCTCTGCAGACAGCCCAGTTAAGTGTATTACTGGGTCTGCATTGTGAGGATTACGGACGCACGCCTAACCTGCGCTTCTTTTTGCGCAGCTCCGCGCATGCGTGGGGCACCTTCAGCCCGTACTCCTCTTCTGACACACACGATGTCAGCTGACGCCACAGACTTGGCCTCCGCCTCCGGATCGTGCTGCACACTCTGTGTGACACGTGCGCCACGCCCTCAAGCTCCATGGCAACAACATTCATCAGCTAATACAAGCAGCTGCACCTGCTCATTGGTTCCAACCTATCACAGGCTTCCGCAAAGGCCGTGCCTCCGCTCCACCCCCCATGGGGATTGGCTAATCAAACCTATATATGCTCAGCTGTGCCATAGGCACTTTGGCTGAGCATAGATTGTGTTACTCTGTGTTTGCCTCTGCTGATCCTGCCTTGTCCCTGTCCTCTTGCCTTGCTTCCTAGATTAACCCCTTGTGTACCAACCGGGCTTGCCTTTGCCCACCCGCTTATCTGGAATACTGAACTTGGCTGCCTTTGACACCCCACTCTTCTCGTACCCTGACCACGGCTTTGCATCTCGAAGTTCTTCCTCTCTCCAACTGTGACCTCGGCTAAGGTACCCTCTACGATCCGGACCTCTCCTACTCTGACCTCGGCAAGTATTACGACTACCCTGACCTCTCTGCCCCAGACCCGGCTACCAAGACTATTCTACACTCCGGACGTGGCCCCCGTGCCTTTGGCTGGTGTTTTTTGTTATTCCCATCTCAGTACCAGGGTCTCGTCTAGTTTGTGGTGAGCACAGCGGGACATGCATACATGCTAATACTAATAACATAAATACATTACTGGCTTGCTGACTAACTGTATGGGAAACATGCTACATTCAAACATGGGGGAATAAAAGAGCTTTTAATTCATATACAATCCCCGTTTCCCAATTCGTACAGTTTTCCCCCTTCCAGGTATCACACAGTGATTAGCTCTTTTCTAGAAGGGGTTACACCAAACATTACATACACCGGCCAAAATGAGCCTCACAGATGCGGCCACTACACACGGCATTGGAGCAGCCTGCCGGGCTTCACCTTTATTATGCGAGGCTGGCTACCCCTACTGTTACAACCTCCATGTTCCATCCTCTTGTTTCCCCACTTCCTTGCTGCCCGGGCCCTGATGTTTGTGTTTGGCCATGCCCTTTCCTCCGACTATCATTTCACAGGTTTGCCTGATTATTTTTCACCCAAGGATCTCTTATATCGGATGCCTCACTCACCCACAGATACTTCAGGTATGTAGTTATCTTCCATCTCCCATATTCTCATAGCATTTGCATATATATGCCTATCCATAATTTACTCACATCGTGGCTTTAGTTAAACTAATCTCTCACAATATCAAGGGGTTCATCAGCCCACATAAATGCAGACTAACTTTCTCGAATTATAAAAAGGAGGCAGCAGACGTAGTCTTCTTACAAGAGTCACATTTGAGCAAGCGCTCCAGTCCCAAACTTTTCCATAAGCAATTCCCTCTGGGGTACCATGCCTCAGCTGTTATTAAAGAAAAGAGGGGTCTCTATTTGCTTTTCACAATCTCTTGGTACGGTGTCTTCAGTTGGATTGAAGTGTGAGCCACTGAGGACACCGTATCGAGAAGGCAGCCATCTTGGATTTCCCATTCGTGTGGAAAGCAAACCGAGGGTCCGCTATGCATGAGAGAGCCCCTGCTAGCACAATCAGATCCATCTTCAGAGCGGGATACAAGGCGGTGTGGGTGTGCCAACAAACAACCCGAAAGGATCATTTATCAGAGATGTCTCGTGACTTTAATCTATTATATATTGCATGTCCTGATAAGTAAATATTTTATGCCCTACCATATGTGTTTCGGAATGGTCTGTTCTGCGATTTAGAATTTTTGGAAATTGTCACCAGAGAATTTCAAGAACGCGTTACTGTTCTACCACACTTGATTTGTACATGTAATGTGTGAGTGAACCAACTAAACATTAATTCACTTATACACTCCTTTGCACATGGACTTACACCCTGTTATGATTTATTTTCCTTATTCCCATGAAAATGTAAAAAAATATATAATCGCCGCGCTTCTCCATGTAAGGAGAAGCGCAGCAATTATATATTTGTTTTACATTTTGTGTTTAATCCTTAGCAGCACGCTCCAAGAGGGCAACACTATTAGGGTGTAATTAATATATTTAGCCAATCACCTGCAACTGCTTATTGTGCATCTTGTGGGATGCCAGCCCCTCCTACTTCTAGGAATATAATCTCCTAGCTAGGTCCCTGTATTTCACTATTCACTTTACTTGCAGACATGTAAGTATCCTCACTGATATACAAGTTTTTAACTGCACTAGGTTATATAAACATATGCTTAGATATATTAACCCCTTCTGGGTTTATTTCACATAACACTCGTATGCATTTAGTGGAGGGACCTGCTAAAGAGACTTACCTTGACGTGGTTAGCAGGCTTGGCATTATTTGATCAAAGGATGTAAACCAAAAGTCTCCTTTATCTTATAGATTTTTACACTATATATATATATATATATATATATATATATATATATATATATATATAACAGTAATAAAGACAGCACCCTTCACACACTACACCCAAATTGCTGCAGCCCTGATCAAATGTGGCAAGATGTTGCACCCAGCACAGATGCCTAGTTCATAAGTAAAACATATCAATATGTATATGGTATGAAACAAGTAAATTACAATTGTAATAAATGTTTTGCCTAAACAATATAAAAAAAACAAAAAAGTGTGCATACAATAAAAAATGAAAAATGAAAAATAAAAAAAATGAAAAATGGATAAATGACAATACTGTGTCATATGGACTAAAAGATAAAAAATATATTCAATGAAAAATAATAGCATATATAAAAAATAGCATATAAAAAAATGCCAAAAGGTGGGGAACACTATAAATACAGAAAATACTTAAGTCCATATGAGTCCATGAGTCCATGAAAGGGTCACGTGGCATTGAAACTACGGTGGTCGAGCAGTCCAGGCACCAGTGTGAGGACGTGAGGACGTGAGTGAAGATCTTCCGGGTCCCTGTTTCCAGTGAGAGAGCAATGGCGGCCGCACGCTACTAACAAACTTTTTTCAAGTGAAGTACATCCATCTTGGAGACAGCGGCAATTACAGACGCATATCTGGAGCCATTTCAGACGCAATTATGCAGAGATGACCGTGGAGTCTTCAGTCTGGTGCATGGGCTGGTCCCATAATATGCCTTATTTTTATTGACAAATTGTAAGTGTGCATTTGTCTTGTCCATGATTTATTAAATTTTTATATCTGATTTTATACAAGGATCGGGCGGTTTTTCTCTTCTTTTTTTCTAATATATATATATATATATATATATATATATATATAACGGGTATTCCCTCCTGTCTGACCCACCCAATCTCACATTGGCCCTTGTGGTCTAGCCAGTCCCCATTACGTGATCGTGTATGGTGGTGCACCTGCAAGTAACAGGACTCTGAGTCTCCCGCTTGATGGTATTAGGGGATATAATCAGGACAGGTAGCTGAGATAGTGGGTGCGAGTCCAACTTACATCATGTGCAGCGCCTCCACCTCATCAGGATCTGTGCTTCCGCAGGGAGATGGTCCTGGTGAGGAACTCCTTCTCGGTGGTGACTGCCTCTGTAGAGTAATCTCACACTTACATAGTGGGGGTATCTTTAACAAGGGCATCTTTATTGCTGATCTGAAGATAGTAGACTGCCCCATGCAGCTTCCAGCTCTAGCCGCACATTCCTCCGTGCTGTCCCTTTGCCAGGTACTGCCCTCCTAATTGGAGTGGGATCCCCTCTCCCCGTAGGGAGATCACCCCTGCGCCAGGTCCCTGGACACAGTGTGGCCTTGACAGGCTTGATTTGGGACTAGTGCCCTTAGTTACAGCACTATGGTCACAAAGCCTTCCCGCAATCCCTTTCACAGGAGCCAAACTCTTTAGCAACAACAACAACCTAACTTGACAGTGTTGTGCCTTATATACCTCAGGGTGCAGGCACATCTCTGATGTCACTATCCAGGGACTCAGAGCATGCAGCCACTCCTATCCATACATAGGGCACCTCACCAGGGTGTGAGGGAAAACCTCCATAACTACTGCTGGCATTCCTGTACTTACCAGGATTTACTGCCAACAGGGAAGATGTCTGTAGTCCATTATTATGCATGGCTACATACTCCCCCTGGTGAATCCCCACCGTCCTGGCTGGGACCTAAATTTGGTGTACCTTGCGCCAGGAAACACTGCAAAAGAACACACAAATAAATTTCAAACATCATTACATTCCCATAATAATGTCATAATATTACGCTCACTGACCAGCAGGGAGCGCTAGATTAAACACAGACGCTATCTAGTGAGGCAACCTAATAATAGTGTCTAGGGTCTGGCTTCTTCTTGTCCCTTCCCGCTGCATCAGTCACTGTAACGCTGTACTCTCGGGGCAAACCTCGCTCGTTGCGGTACACTACTTTATGCATGTAGATACTGCACCCAATTGTCCAAACCCTCATTAGCTGAGAAATTCGCTGTTCGGCCTGAACTCCCGTAATGGCACCCCCTTTCTGAACAATATAGTACTCGATGTCAGCTCGAAGCCACCTTTCCCGGTTATCTTCAATCTCCCTCATCAGAGGTTCGGGGACATAAGGGTACTCAAGCCCATGAGACCTCTTATACTTAGCAGCGATGGCTCGCTCAGCCCGACAGGACCGTGTCAACCTAGCATAGCCCGCCCTCCCCGGCAACACCCAAGACAGGGGCTCGTCTGCTTCCACGGGATCCTCTAACCCCTCGGAACCCTTGGCCGTAATTAAACCTCGCTTAATCTTACCCCACCTTACTCGTAACTCCTTGAGATAGGTATCATCATCGAACTCCCCTGTAGCCCACCAATGATCCACCACCCCATCTTTTTCCAAAATAAATCGGGTGCGGTCAATCCATGCTACATATGCCTCATACAGAGGCGCCCACCATCTGGTCTCCCTAAGCTCTTCCTGACCTGACTCTAGGAAGTCCTCCTCCTCGGGCCCCTCAGAAGATATCCCCGAGGTACCCTCTGATGGTGCTGTAATGCCCCGGCTCTGTGACTTATTCCCAATGGTAACACTCATAGCACTAGGACAGTCACTAGACATCGACACCTGTCGGGAAATCCTCCCACCACCACGATCCATCATCGGACGTCGTTCCCCAGTCCAGGCTTCCAGTCCGTTCCTCAGAAGGGCCCCGGGACTCACCTGACATCCCTAGACTAGAAGTTGATCCAAACGTGAAAACGAGTGGGGCAGGGACTTTATCTAGGGCCTTGGGGCTAACTTTGGGAGTGGACGGGGTTTGGGGACAGGGCCGGACAGTAGGTATCGGCAGGGTTATGACCTGCTCCTCGGCAATACCTGACTCCGCTCCACAACAAAGTCTCTCTTCCTCACCAGTGCTGGGGCTCTTCACCCTCCGACTCGATCGCCCATTCCTCCTCGACGTAGGCGATCGGCTTTCGCTGCTCGACCGTAGAGGCGCAATCATTTCCCAGTCGACCCCTGCTCTGGTCACCAGAAATCATCTCCATGTGCCTCATCGCCATCTTGGGTTGGGTCCCCAATCGAGACCTCTTCCTCCACCAGGACATCCGGCAACGCCCTGCTCCGGCGCGATCCCGTCTGGGCCTGGTTCCGCTCTTCTTTAATCACCACCACCCCCGGAGCCTGCGACAAACACTGCTTGGGCTTAGCACTGCGCAGTGTCGGGGTGGATCGACCTCCTTCCGAACCGCTAGTCACCACGGCCTGCTCGGGTTGGCGCAGTACAGGTGACACTCGACTCCGTGTCTCCACACCACGAGGGATAGCATCTCGCCAAGGCGTACCAATAGTATGGTAGTCTGTCTTCAGATCCATCGCACTCGACAGCCTGGCACACTCCTCGTCCGAGGACTCTAGTTTCGCATTCGGGCGGGGCATCCCGTTAGGTGATCGCCGATGTGCCCCTCTCTTGTCACCCCGTCGGTGACTGGTTTTCTCTTTCTTGAGAACCGGACCCGGTTCTTCGGGACCCGTGGATTCTTGCCATAATGCACCCGGAATTTCCGCTGCCAGCATAGGGACATCTTCCTTGGCTTCCATGGCTTGCACCGGCACAAAAGTCGGCATGGGCCACAGATATTGCAGTCCACAATGAGGGCATCGGGACTCACTGCCCATGGCTCCGCCCGGCAGTCTGCACTGCAGGCAGAGACACGCCACAGTCTCTACACCCTCTACTCGGAGGATCAGGAAGCCTCCAGGAGCCGAGTAGGGAAGAGTCGTAATCAAAGGACTCTGTTCGACTTTCTCAGAGACACCAGCCATATTCACCAGTGGAGGGACTCGCTTCAGGGGTCTGTACTGGTCAATGGCTCTTCGCAACTGGAGTGCAGGGGCTGGTTTGGCAACCCCTCCTCCTAATTTCTCCATCTGCATCCGGTGGAACTGCAAACCACTCCCCCTGGTTGAAACTAGGGGGAGGTCTCGTAGACTTGTAGGGTGACCCAGCACAGAGGCGGAGTGAGTCATAGTCCATAAGGGCGCGGCTCCAGCTTTCACGCCAAACTCCCCAACAGGGTTGGGTTTTCTCGTTGGCGCCAATCCTGGCCAACAATTAGCAAACTGCAAAGTTGCAAGACTTTCTGCAGCTGGCCCACGCGGTGTCCCGGGAACGCGGGAACCGCCATCTTGTTTCGTATTATCTTTTTGCATCACATTTGAGGTAGCGTTTGGTTGTTTGTGTATTGAATGATAAGCAAGTCCATTTCGTTCCTCCCATCTAGCAACACTGTCGTCCTCACTGTCCTCTGGGTTACTATCCCGAGAGCATAGACAGGACAAACACGGCGCAGCCACGGCTTTCACTCCCGTCCACAACAGGCTCACAAAAGTCTCTTCTGTAGCTTGTTCTTCATACTCGCACAGAACAGGTGCGAGCTCTTCCTCTATCCGCCATCCTGGACCTTCTGCGCTTTGCAGATCCTCCATTCTTGCGGTTCTCTCTCGATCGCTGAATATAGGATTCTTGTACATGGAGCTCGGCTCTGCGGGGCAGCTACCACATCAGTACAATAAAAATGCCTTGTGCACCACCTTGTGTACCTAACGTAGATCTGACTCGTGTTTGCACTACCTCAGGCTAGGCTCACTCTTTCTGTGTCTACTGTATCTCCTTCCTCCCAGTCTGTGCTCCTCTTGGTAAGTGGTCTGGAATGGAGACTAGAGTACTCTGGCTCTTCCATGCAGTACTTGGGCGTCTACCTACTGTTGGCTAGCCTAGCGCGGACCCTTCCAGAATTCCTGCCCTAAGTTACCAGTTTACTCCTTCAGGCATCCCCCACTAGCGCTACCTCAAGGTGACTAGAACAGCAATAGCCCCCCTCTCCAGACCTACTAACCCCTAGCAGGATCCCAAGGTGTCTGTGCGGTCTGCAGCTCCAGCAGCTCCCCGACTACCCCTGGCTCCGTCCCACGCAGCACAAAGTGGCAGCAGACACTCTCCCTGCTTCCTAGTGTGCCTAGCAAAAGCCTGTCCTGTTGACAGGTATCTCAGCAGCGCCTCCAAATGTAACGGGTATTCCCTCCTGTCTGACCCACCCAATCTCACATTGGCCCGTGTGGTCTAGCCAGTCCCCATTACGTGATCGTGTATGGTGGTGCACCTGCAAGTAACAGGACTCCTGAGTCTCCCGCTTGATAGTATTAGAGGATGTCATCAAGACAGGTAGCTGAGGTAGTGGGTGCGAGTCCAACTTACATCATGTGCAGCGCCTACACCTCATCAGGATCTATGCTTCCGCATTGAGATGGTCCTGGTGAGGAACTCCTTCTCGGTGGTGACTGCCTCTGTAGAGTAATCTCACACTCACACAGTGGGGGTATCTTTAACAAGGGCATCTTTATTGATGATCTGAAGATAGTAGACTGCCCCATGCAGCTTCCAGCTCTAGAAAATTCCCTGATGGTGCAGTATTGTGATTGATATGTGATAAATATCAAGGTGCAGTGTGCTGGATACTCACAAGTGTAGAGTGAGCAATGTTCCCATAAAGGTTTCTTTATGTGTGTCAGCCCGTTGGACCGTCAGACAGGTAAGTGGAATGGTAGGTGCTGGAGACCTTAAGTGAATAATAAAACGGACATAGTGCAGACTGTACGAAATATCTTTAAAAGTAAGTATATGTGCAATACACTCACATGGTTATAAAAGGTAACAAGCGTTTAGATCACCCAGGTTGGATCTCAGCAATGAATGAGCTGTTCTCTGTCCCCCCTCTGCCTCGGCGGGCGTGCGTGTCACCGGTGCGTCTCACCCTAACCGGAAACCGGAAGTGACGTCATCTGCTCCGGGGGACGCCGATCCTGTGGGAGTTTTTTCTCATCAGCCTCACTCTACGCGTTTCTCCGTATTGCGGTTTCTTCAGGAGTGTATGGCTGACATGCTCTAGAGAGCAATACGGAGAAACGCGTAGAGTGAGGCTGATGAGAAAAAACTCCCACAGGATCGGCGTCCCCCGGAGCAGATGACGTCACTTCCGGTTTCCGGTTAGGGTGAGACGCACCGGTGACACGCACGCCCGCCGAGGCAGAGGGGGGACAGAGAACAGCTCATTCATTGCTGAGATCCAACCTGGGTGATCTAAACGCTTGTTACCTTTTATAACCATGTGAGTGTATTGCACATATACTTACTTTTAAAGATATTTCGTACAGTCTGCACTATGTCCGTTTTATTATTCACTTAAGGTCTCCAGCACCTACCATTCCACTTACCTGTCTGACGGTCCAACGGGCTGACACACATAAAGAAACCTTTATGGGAACATTGCTCACTCTACACTTGTGAGTATCCAGCACACTGCACCTTGATATTTATCACATATCAATCACAATACTGCACCATCAGGGAATTTTCTTCTGTTTTTTACATGACATTGCGCTTCCTGATGATCTTCACTTCTTCACTGTCCACGGGATCGAGAGAACGACCCCACACTGGGTTAAGCAGCATTAATTCATGTTTGTATAAGTATCACATTTTTTCACATATGTGTTTATAATTTTGGAGCGCCACCTTTTGATATATTTGCCTGTAGCTTCCAGCTCTAGCCGCACATTCCTCCATGCTGTCCCTTTGCCAGGTACTGCCCTCCTAATTGGAGTGGGATCCCCTCTCCCCGTAGGGAGATCACCCCTGCGCCAGGACCCTGGACACAGTGTGGCCTTGACAGGCTTGATTTGGGACTAGTGCCCTTAGTTACAGCACTAGGGTCACAAAGCCTTCCCGCAATCCCTTTCACAGGAGCCAAACTCTTTAGCAACAACAACCTAACTTGACAGTGTTGTGCCTTATATACCTCAGGGGGCAGGCACATCTCTGATGTCACCATCCAGGGACTCAGAGCATGCAGCCACTCCCATCCATACATAGGGCACCTCACCAGGGTGTGAGGGAAAACCTCCATAACTACTGCTGGCATTCCTGTACTTACCAGGATTTACTGCCAACAGGGAAGATGTCTGCAGTCCATTATTATGCATGGCTACATATATATATATATTTATATATATTCCCCATGTATTGCTATCCCAAAGGGATAAGCGCAGGCATTCACTTTCTGTTTTTCTTTTTCCCATGAACCTGAAAGTTATTGCACACCTCAAAACCTTTAAAGAAAAATTTGCACCAACAGAAAAAGAAACCGCATTCGGAGAGCCGCAGAATACTAGGAATGTATTAGTATATTTTTATATTTCACACACAAGTCACTTTATATGTTCACAATGGGATTTTGGTGCGCAATGATTATTTTTCATTTCATATTAACTACACCACCTGACTTCCCACACCCTATAAAAAGACACCTGTCCTGTCCTCCAGTGCTTCACATCAAGCTTGTTACCCTGGAGGCAGATTGTTTTGGTCTCGGCTGCTTGGAAGCTCCCAGACTTGCTGCTGCCTATTTCAAAGACCTACTGTAGTATTGATTCTAGCTAGTCCACTTACTCTGCTGCTTGCTCCCTACTCTGACCTCTGCTTGATCGACCACTCTGCTGTTTGCCACCTGCCATAACTTTGGATCACCTGACTACCCCTTCTGCCTGCACCTCCTTGATCTCTCTCCACTGACCATCGCACCGCAAATCTGGACTACAGCTATCTGCGACAACCCCAAGTGAATCTGGACTACAGACTCTCTGGATTTCCCCTTGATCTGCTAATTTTGCAGTGTTGTGTGTTGTAGTCACATTGTAGGACAAAGTAGCATATTGAGTTGTAGAAGGTGTCTTGTTTGCTAAGGTGAGTTTGGGGTGCTTTACCACAGCGGTGTGCAAACTGGGGGGTGCTAGATTTTCTGGGGGGGTCGCGGCAGTTATAGAGGTCCCGCACTCTCACCCCAGGCATTTAAATTAAATGATGGGGGCCGCATTGGCATCTTAAGAGTGATGCATTTAAAGTGATCATTTTAAGTGATAAATATAGTTAGACTATAGTTAATATACTTACTTTCTTCATGCAAGACCAATAACCTCAGCAGATATGACATGGATCTAATTGCATTCTCTTCACAGGTATGTCCCTTGATGTGCAAGTCCTGTTTAAAATATTTACTCAGTGGCCTTAAGCAGTGATAATTTTGGTATGTCCCTTGATGTGCAAGTCCTGTTTAAAAGATTTACTCAGTGGCCTTAAGCAGTGATAATTTTGGTATGTCCCTTGATGTGCAACTCCTGTTTAAAAGATTTACTCAGTGGCCTTAAGCAGTGATACTTTTGGTATGTCCCTTGATGTGCAAGTCCTGTTTAAAAGATTTACTCAGTGGCCTTAAGCAGTGATAATTTTGGTATGTCCCTTGATGTGCAAGTCCTGTTTAAAAGATTTACTCAGTGGCCTTAAGCAGTGATAATTTTGGTAAGTCCCTTGATGTGCAAGTCCTGTTTAAAAGATTTACTCAGTGGCCTTAAGCAGTGATAATTTTGGTATGTCCCTTGATGTGCAAGTCCTGTTTAAAAGATTTACTCAGTGGCCTTAAGCAGTGATAATTTTGGTATGTTTGAATATCAAAAGGTGTTTTTTTTCCCTCCCCTCTTAACTGTGTGCTGTTAATTGACCAACTGGAACAAGCTGATTTATTGGGGCGGGGGGAGGGTCATGTGACTGCTTTAGATGTATAAAACACATATCCCCCATTCATTGGCAAGGTAGCATTGGCATCTTAAGAGTGATGCATTTAAAGTGATAATTTTAAGTGATTAATATAGTTATACTATAGTTTGACTAGAGGTGACTGGGGACTGCATCCTTTCTGCAAACTCTTACTCAAGGCAACAAACGGTGAGCTTATATGACCACACTTTGATCCCATGCTTGTTACACTGCATATTTTAACCCCACACCCCTTTACAACTTATTTCACTGCAGCCTCTCCCAAAACTGACTGCACAAAAATACCTCCCACACCCACTCAGTCACTGAAACCCTGAATTGACTCCAGCATTGCAATGCAGCAAAACATTTGACAAGGAACAGGCACACCCCTGCTGTTTAGTCTGCACACACTCACTTTGCTCACAACAGCTCCATGCAGCACTGCCTACCTCTACCATCATGAACCTGCTATGTATCTTACCTTTTTTCTTTCTACTGGCCTCATGGAAATGTTACTCCCTCTATACACCACAAACTCCTCCATTCTGGCCCACACCCAATATCACCATACACCCTGGACTACTCAAAAGCCTTTCACTATCTATGGAATGTTGGTGGAGAACTCTAAAAACCAGCACACCAACCACTGCTCACTCTAATGGCAAACACCACAAATCAACAACTTGCAAACAACTACCCAAATTTCTGCTCATACTATTACTCTCTTTAGCAGGTGATATTGAACCAAACCCAGGTCCTCCCATTTCAAATCTGTCCCATGCCCCTGAGAATTCCACCTTTAAATTCCAAAAAGGGCTATCTGTCACCCATATAAATATTCGGAGCCTGTTGCCCAAACTGGACGAACTAAGGGCATGGTGCCTTATGCATAAACCCGAAGCCATCGTTCTTACAGAAACATGGCTAACCCATAAAACCCCTGATGCAAATATTGCCATTCAGGGATACTCCATTTTTAGGAGAGATAGGTCAAAGAGAGGAGGAGGGGTGTTATTTTATATTGCAGACACATTACAATTTACACTGTTAAATTGCCCCCCAAGCCCATCCTCTTTTGAAATTCTAGTTGGCAAAATCTGCCTCCCCTTTTCTAAGCCCATCTTGCTCGCTGGCATCTACCGCCCCCCTAAAGCCCCTCTACAATCCCTGGCTGATATCACCCACTTTCTTGGCTCCATTTCCTCTCTGAACGAGAAGAGTGAGTTGCTAGTTCTAGGGGATTTCAACTTCAACTGGCTTGACCCTAAAAACCATAAAATCCAGACACAACTCAAGTCACTTAACCTATCACAACTCATTTCCCAACCCACACGGACAAACCTGAAATTGCATAACCATTCCTTGCTAGACTGGATTCTCTCCTCAAACCCCAGCAGAATCCAATCCTCTGGCATCCTTCCGGACATTTTCAGTGACCATGCAATAGTGTACTGTGTAAGGAAAATTAAAACGCCCCATTCAAGCCCTAAAGTTCTCCTCACTAGAACATTTAAAAACTTTAACCCACAACAGTTTCTGGATGACCTTACCAACTGCCCATGGCACAGAATAGATTTAATTCCCGACCCTGATTCTGCACTCGACTATTTCCAATCCGAGTTCTTAAAACTCTGCGATACCCATGCTCCACTACGCAAAATAAGGGTACGGGGGGCCCATCTTCCATGGGTTACAACTGACCTTATTGCACTCTACCAGCTCAGGGATACCTTGTGGAAAAGCTACAAATTAACTGGCACTACCAAGGATCTCAATCACTACAGATGCTTGCGGAACATGTGCACAAGGCAAACAAGGCACGCAAAAGCACAATATTACTCTGACAATCTCCACCAAAATACATCAAACACAGCTAACTTCTGGAAGGTTATTAACAATATATTCCAGCCTCCTAACCATCAACAACCAAGTAATATCACTAAGGAGGATATTACTCTGACAACCCCACTGACATTGCAAATGCATTCAATGATTACTTTGTGGGGTGTGCCACTAACTTATTAGCGAAACGCAGCCCAAACCACAAACCTGAATCTCATCCTGGGACTGCCCACATAGCCCCACTCCCTCCCAACACTGCCCACAATTTTCAATTTGGCCCAGTATCCGAAAAGGAGATTACACAAGCGCTCCTCAAACTAAAACTAAGCAGCCAATGCGGACCTGACTTACTACAATCTAGGTTCCTATGACTTGGTGCCCTAGCCATTGCCAAACCAATTGCTTCCATAGTCAACTCTATCCTGTCTGCAGGCCATATCTCTAAGACCTGGAAAACTGCCAGAGTTGTCCCAATCTTCAAAAGTGGGGACAAAAACACTGTCTCAAACTACAGACCAATCTCACTTCTCCCAATTCTATCCAAAGTCATGGAAAAATGTGTCCACTCCCAATTAAACGACTACTACACCAAGACAAATTTCCTTAGCCAATACCAATCTGGCTTTCGTCCCAAACACTCCACCGTAACTACCCTGCTAAAAGTTTGCAATGAAATCCAGTGTGGAATGGAACGGGGACAACTCACTGGTGCAGTATTCCTAGATTTTGCAAAGGCTTTTGATACAGTTGATCATGCTATCCTGCTTAACAAACTCCAGAGCTCTGGAATAGGGAAGCATGCTTTAAACTGGTTTCAGTCCTACCTATCAGGAAGATCCCAACATGTGTCCATCTCAGGCTCTAACTCCAACCCCCTGGATATCACCTGTGGTGTCCCGCAAGGCTCTGTTCTGGGGCCCCTACTCTTCTCAGTGTTCATTAATGATCTTCCCACAGCTTGTAAGGAAGCCTCATTACACATGTATGCAGATGACACAATCCTATATGCACACAGCCATAGCCTCTCTGACCTTCCACACATACTTCAGTCTGACTTTTTCAGACTCGAAAACTGGATTTCCCAAAACAAACTGTTTTTAAACACTGACAAGACTGTAACAATGGTATTTGGGACCAAGACTAAATTCTTAAAGCGTCCAGCGACTGAGCTCCATATTAGAACCAACACTAACACCACCCTAACTCCTGTTACCAGTTTTAAATACCTGGGCTTATGGTTTGACTCCCACTTAACATTCGGGATGCACATTGATACTCTGACAACCAAGACCTATGCCAAACTAGGGGTACTTTACAGGAACAAATCCTCCCTAAGTCTCCTGGTCAGAAAGCGTATCGCAAAGCAGATGCTAATGCCAATTATTGACTATGGAGACATAGTATATGGCACGGCACCTCAAACCCACCTTAGCAAACTTGACACCCTCTACAATTCAATTTGTCATTTTGTTCTCCAATGCAACTACAACACACATCACTGCGAAATGCTCAAAGAACTAGATTGGTCATCACTAGAGTCTAGTCGCAAAGTTCACCTTTCCTGTCTTGCCTTTAAATTCTTTATGGGCAAGCTACCCAGCTACCTGAACAAGCTCCTCACCCCTACCACATGCAGCACCTATCATCTGAGATCTGACTCCAAAAGACTATTCATGGTCCCAAGGCTCAACAAAGTATCCGGCCGTTCCTCCTTCTCTTACCGTGCACCCCAAAACTGGAACAACCTACCAGAGACTCTCACATCCACCACCAGTTTAAGTTCTTTCAAATCTAAGGCTGTCTCACATTTTAATCTGGTCTGTAACTGTTACATACGCCCATAACATATATTTTCTTTAACTGTGCATGCAATGTCTTGTATATAATGTATACCCTGTTCATTTATGTAACTGTATTTGTAACCATGTATTATTTGTCTTAACTCTGTGCCCAGGACATACTTGAAAACAAGAGGTAACTCTCAATGTATTACTTCCTGGTAAAATATTTTATAAATAAATATAATACTTACGTTCCTTTCCAGCGACACGGCATCCTGGTAACCTGGTGTCAAATGACGCGACGAGCAATGGGGGGGGGGGGGGCAAGGTGGGGCAGGGGTGCGCACAGGGGAAAAGAAAAGGCAGGGTTGCGCACAGGGGAAAAGTTTGCGCACCCATGCTTTACCATATTGTATGTCCCCATAGTCTATAATTGGCTGCTGTGCAATGCGTTTTCTGACTAGCTGACTTAGGGAGGATTTGTTCCAATAAAGTACACCTAGTTTGGCATAGGTTTTGGATATCAGGATATCAATGTACAACCCAAATGTTAAATGGGAATCAAGCCATATGCCCAGATATTTAAAACTAGTGACAGGGGTTAGGGTGGTGTTAGCAATGGTTCTGATCTGGAGCTCACTCGCTGGAAGCTTTAGAAATTTAGCCTTAGTCCCAAATACCATTGTTACAGTTTTGTCAGTGTTTAAAAACAGTTTGTTTTAGCAAATCCAGTTTTCAAGTCTTGAAAAATCAGATTTAAGTATGTGTCCAAGGAGAGACAGGCTATGGCTGTGTGCATATAAGATTGTCTCATCCGCATACAGATACATGTGCATTGAAGCTCCCTTACAAGTTGATAGATCATTAATCAAGATTGAAAAGAGTACGGGTCCCAGAACAGAGCCTTGCGAGATGCCGAAGGTAACATCCAAGGGGTTGGACCCCGAAAGACATATATTGGGATCTACCCGATAGGTATGAGTGACAAAAATAACAAAATGTGTTAGTAGAAAAAATGAATGTGCTGCAAGATTGGTCTGTGCTGCAAGATTGGTCTTCTGATAGCACTAAACTTTTTATTGAATGAGCAATTGCTGAAACCTTTCAGTACCAAAGTGGTAATTCAATGCACTGCTGAGCAGGTGCTACCAGTGAGGCCAGCAAAACAGTTAATGATGTGCAGAAATGACACCATGTGACCACTAGGGGGAGTAGACACAAATCAAAGAAGAAAAAAAATTACGCAATAGAGAATTAGGCAAATTGATAAGCCTGGCAGTGATCTATACAATAAGGTATACAATAAGGTATAATACTATTATTCCAGAGATAACTATAGTAGTATTGAACAAGCAATAAACAAAAATATGCAGAATGTGTGTAGCCAGGTCTCCCCAGCACTCCCGCACCCCCCTCACCTGACTGCCGATCGCTGGGGCCGCCGTGTCCAATGGCGGCTCCGTCCGGCGATGGCAGGGGAGAGGGCGGTCAGGTCCCGGCTCGGGGGTTGCCGGGGACGCGTGCGGCCGGTTGCCAAGGCCGCACGCGCGTCTCAGGGCTCCCGGCGCTCCCGGAGCCGGGCGGATAGGGCGCCGCCATTGCGCTTCAGTTCACGCATGCGCAGTAGGCCCCCGGCGGCCCGACAGAGTTGCGCATGCGCAGGGAGGCCGCGAGAGTTAGGGGGAAGTCGCGCGAGCGTGAGGAAGGCGTAGGAGAGGTTGAGGCGGCCATTAGGGGTTAGTGCAGGCACAGGAGAGGAGCGCACGCGGCCCCTATGTGTTTTTAGGCTCCATGGGACTACAACTCCCATGGGGCATAGCGAGGGAGACACCAGGTGCCTCATAGTAGCCAATAGGGCTGAAGGATTGCCCTGGAGGAAGGAGATACATTGTATGGACTGCAGCTACGCAGTTAGTTGGAGCCAGGGAGTGGTGAGGGAAGCAAGGGTGCGGGGAGTGAGTGCAGCTCCTGCATCCAGATAGGTACCCACACTCCAGGTAGGCCCCAACTCCCCACCAGGTTAGTGGGTAATTTATAAGGGACGGCCCTAGATAGGGAGGTCACCCTTAGGTGTGTAAGGTGCAGGTTTTGCAGTGCCACAGCTGGTAATGCTGTGCGCACTGGCAAATAGGACTGTGTGTGTGTTGTCACTGCATGTACTGGGCGCAATGTGTGCAGCGTATGTGGGAGTCTGCAGGCTAACTGCGAGAGCTGTGTGTCTGCTGCCGGCTGGTAGTACTAGCGAGTTAGGAGCTAGTGGTTAGTGAGGTTAATGGACTTGGGGTAGTAGGGGAGGGGGGATAGGTTATTAACCCCGCAGGCCTTAGGAGTTTCCCCCAAGTCATCTCAGGTTACGGTTTATCAGGGACAGGCCCTAGGTTAGGGTTCCTGTCACTTTAGGGTTAGTTAGGGATAGACAGGGATAGCGGCGGTTGCTGTTCCCGTGATGCGGTTGGTGTTGCCGTGATTCGGTTGTGTTCCCGTGAAGCGGTGGGACCCTCGTTGGGGTTCCTGGAGAAGTACCTGGATAGGATCAGACGGATGCATCGCACGTCTGACCCTTTGAGAAGAGTGTTGCAGGCCCGAGCATCGGAGTGCTCGGAAGGTACCTCTGTATTATATGTGCACCAACAGGCCTATTAGTTCATAGTGACTGCGCAGTCACCCACGACCTCCGTAGGAGTACGGGACATTGGGTGTGGGGGATTACCGGACACTGGGTGGGAACACCAGACATTGGGCAGAAGGTGATACGGTTATAGCATAAGGTTATGATGTTGTGTAATGTCTTATATGTGTGTGTTAGTAAAGTGTTTGTTCATTCAGTAAACCTGTTTTCCATAATACTGGTGTATGTGGTTTCTGAGTGGGTTCCTATGTTAGGGTCATTCTACATTTCCATAGAATCCTACATAGGTGGAGGCGCTGAAAGAAGAAACGTTCCAGAGGATTCACCCCAGGCTCTCACTAGCGGAGGCTCAGACTTCCTGTGAGCCTGCAGGTATACGCACCACACCGGTAACACCGCATGTTCTACTCACCCACACTATATATGCGATTGGGTGGGGTGGAATACCCGTTACATGTGTGTGCGTGTTTAAAAGTAAAACAAATTGTGTGTGTGTGTGTGTGTGTATATATCATGACTTAAGAGACTACATGTGCTGATTAACTGGTTGGTGTACAGGAGGTCTGATCCTCCACCACTAGGAACCTGGGGTGATCACGTTCGTTGGTATACAGCGCCTCCACCTGAAAGAGATCCTAATGCAGTAGGATAACCTCTTACAGGAACCCACCAGTAACAAATAAGAATACACTCACACAGTATGACTAATTTATGTTTACTGGCATATAACTTGATAACTTTGATAATAACAGGATCATACAAGGCCGCACCTATACAGTACCCCCACAAAGTAGCCCACCACCTTGTATACACCCCAATGAGGTTTCCCCAAAGTTATGAGGGTGCCTTGAGCACCTAACAACCCTGTGTCCAGGAAGACAGGCCCACCCCAAAGTGTGTGAGGAGTAGTGTTACCCCGGTGTATGGCTGTTGGTACACTTTGTGAAGATACCTGTCTGGTCTTAGTCCAGACCAGGCCGCCGTGGCTGAGGGTTCGCTGGACCACAACGTGTCCCATGCCGCACGGATCCTCGGGCGTCCGGATCACCTCTGAGGGAGCTCCCGTTGAAGTGTGTCCCTTTTAAGAGTCTCTGAAAATGTATATGTCTGGGTCTGGTCCCAGACCACAGGCCGCAGTCATCACGTGGAGTCTGTCACTTCCCTGCTCTGTCTCACTATAGCAGCTACTGGGGAAGTTTCCCTAGCTAAGGGCCTTCCCTGCATCAGCCACAACCTAATGGGAGTGAGGGTCTAGGGGGAGATCTGGCCTAGTCTCAGGGCCACTGGCACCTGAGACAAAATCTATCTCCTTGGCGTCCTGCTCCTGACTGGTGTGGTCTCGCAAGCGCGCCAAATGTAGCTATCTGGTGCTTCCGAGAATCCTAGAGCCCTTTCGGCTGTGCTGGCCCATGTGTTGTGCAACCCCTGGGGCTGCTGGGAATTGTAGTCCCTCGCAGAGCCTATTTCTATATATACACCAGCATAACATACGCAGATCTTAAAGGTTATTAATTAAATAATCATACATTTATTTTTATTTCTAACTTTAGTTTTCAATCAAAGATCTCTCTAAAGACACAATTGTCAATTTCTGGGTTGTTTTCTGACACTACACTAAGTGAATCAAACAACCTTACTCTTGATAGTGCAACATATAATTAATTGTCCAGGACTAAAAATGGGCTTAGGTAGGTAAAGGTACATTTTATCAAACATTTGGCCTTGTAACTTATTGATTGTCATTGAAAAAGCCAATTGTATGTGAAATTGTTTTTGTTTGAAACTGAATGGTAAATTTGTGCTTGAATGAGTGTGATATCCGAGTTTGCTGCACCGATCACTTTTGCTTCGATTATGTGTGTTTGTATTCTAGTAACAGTAAGTTTTGTACTATTACATAGTCCTTTCAATGGCATTAGGTTTCTAAAGGAGCATGATAACGACTCCTACTTTAAGTTTCAGTTCATGAGGAGGCATTCCAGTTGGAGTAAAACAGTTTAAGAATTCTTCTGGGAAAATAAGTTGATCAGCAGTATCATCACTCACAATAGTATCCACGCTTTGCTGTAGCGATCAGTATGATGATAATATAATATGTATTATTACTAAAAAACAAACACATAGGATTCCGTGCTCTACTTAAAGTCCCAGATATAAAATGTTGTAAGAGGGTCCAAGTGCTTTGTCCTCCAAGGCTGGGTTCCTCGGCTCTTCACGGTCTTACCAGGGGACCCCCAAAAATAAAAAAGACGAAAAAAGGACAAGCACGACCTTCTTAGTAAAATAGAAAAATATATTATGACCCACAAAAGCCCCCAATTTTCACTTACATCTAAAGTAAAATTAGTGTTGCATCAGAGAAAGACAGGAGAAGAGTCCATATTATAATCACTACTGGCCACATATGGCCACATAGGGTTGTAAATCAGATGTTCCGGGGAGTAGACACCTTGTAGAGTCCTGTTTTAGCCAATATATAGCAGGGCTCCAAGCAGTAGCATCGGTGTGTATTTCTCCGTTGACTTCTGGGTTCCCTCCGTTGGCTTCTGCCGTCACGCATGACTCACATCTCCTCACGTCTCCTCTGACAACACAGCGCCACCTAGCGACCCTACGCATTTCGCTATGCTTTGTCAGTGGAAGCTGATGAAGTTAAGCATAGCAAAAGCATATTGATTTTTCTTTCACCGCTTAGGTCCCACTGAAAAAATGGTATTGTTGGACTTGGAGAAGTATTACCATATGGACAATATATTCTTATTTGTCCATTTAGACATTTGCATATTAGGTTGGTGTACTATGTACTGTCTTTTCTTTCTGTGTGTACACACACGAGAAATAATCCACTCTACAAAGTATATGAAAGACTTGTTAATAATTAGTTCAACAAATAAAGGGTTGTTGCTATTAATAGGTACTAAACCCCATCTGCTGTCGGCAGGCAACCAGTTCCGGTATTAAGGCCCAGAACTCCAGCGGTCCATCACTGACTTAATGAGGCACTAACTGGGAAGGGAAAAGGAAAGAGGTTACACAGTAGATGGAGAAGAGAGGGGGAGGAGAAAAAATAAAAAGGAGAGAGTTCTATTTTTGTAAAGTACCAAGTGACTTATATACCTCCCCAAACCCTCCTTTATATAATACCTGCAGAGATATCCGTGAATAAAACTGAACACATCTGAGATACTTGCAAAATATGCCAACTGTGACATGAAAGGTATATTAAAATTATTTAAATGAGCATATTTCCAAAATATCTCAGTTGTGTTTATTTTTGTTCAGTTATCTCTCCATGTCTCTCTCACCCATATGTGTGTGTGCTGTGCGCACAAGCACCGCCTCCCAATCTATCTGGGTCAAGTACAAACGTCGGCACGCATTTAGCAGCCGCGCTGTACTTTAAGTTTTCTCACATACAAAAAAATTGTATGTAGAACTTGCAACGGAGGCGTGGCCACGGCCTCGCCCCCGCCGGCGGTTCAGCCAATGAGGGCGAACCAGCCGCGTGAGGTCATGGCCACGCCCCCAAAACACACACCACGCCCCTTCGCGTCGCAATCTCCCTCTCTCCCTGGAGATCGCGGTTAGCGCTGTGCACGCGTAGCCCCCCCCCCGCCGGGCGCGCGTGCCACAGTAATGACTGGGGCCGCAGCCTTAGGTAAGACATGCTTAACGCCATGTTATTTCAAGTTAACGCAATGTTGTGTCAACATAACATGGCGTTAAACCTATGCTGATGAGATATACAATGGCTGTTGTTTTGCATGTAATTAGCTTGGTGGATATGCTTTGTTCCTCAAGGAAAATAACATCCCCGTCACTGATTTTGGTAACGGGGCTGTTAACGTTGCTGTTAACAGAGCTCCATGGATCTGGGCCTAAATGGCGATTCTGAAGTATCAGTGTCACAATCAGCATTGTTAATACAGTGTCAACATATTCTGCAGTATGTTACCAGTTTAACTAAAAGGAGTTTCTGGCAGCTGCAGATCTGTGAGGCAAAAGGAGGAAGAGAACCTTACTAAAGACCGTTCACTTTAACTCATGTCAAACTCCATGTTATCATGACATTTGAGTGCAGTCACGTTTTTTAAGTCTCCATTCTCAATGGAAACACACTAACACCATTAAGTTGTTCACAAAATCTTTTTGTTTTCTACTATGTGGGCAGTTTCTTTAATATGGTCTCAACTGAGAATTGCAAATTGTTTTATGCTCCATTCTTGCTTCTAGTACAAGTAATGATGGGTCTGTGGATATTCAAACAACCTTAAAGCATCAGTCCAAGCCCCCTTTTAATATGTGCATCAATACAATTCACACAAGGATAAGTAATTAGCCAAGTTGCCAACCGATCTGTTCTCCTGTGATCAATCGGCGAAGATTTGGCTCGGGGGTTCACTAAATGGCTGTCAGTGCAGCAGGAGAGGACCAGAGATGCAAAGTTCTGTAGGGAAGATCATGTGACCAGGCAGTCACCAGATACAATTGGTGCACTGCTAGAGAGAGGGCAGGACTCAAAAATGGGTGTGCCAGAGCCTGTTACAGAAGAGGAAGAGGGTGTGAGTTTGTAAATGGTTGCTTTAGAAACAAAAGATGCTTGTTATATTATAATACATTAAAAATGTCATTAAGAGTTGTTTAAAAAAAATACAGGTATTTTGTCATACTACAGAACTGATTTTTTTTTTTTTTTTTTTTTTAAACATGCATAGGATACTGCTTGGTCTGCAGCTTTACTATCTGGCAGTAAATGAAATCACACTTGAGGAAACTCAAAGTGGTTTATAGGAGTTTCTGGGTGAGGATTTTGTGCTGGAGAAGGTGCACCTCTTGGTTTTATCATTGTGATTTCCGCTGCTGAATAAACGCACAGGCAGGTGTAGAGAATTATCAAAACCTTTTCGTTACTCATGATGCTGGAGGCATAAAAAAAAAAATAATCTCACAGCCCAATAAGATCAACATCTGCAGTGTTATTAGTGAAATAAACAACACATGACATATGCCAGATTAAGATGCATTTATTTGTAAAGGTGCTTCTTACAGTGGTAACTTTTCTACCATGGAAATACGGTGCAGTATATAAGGTGGAATATGTAGGAATGACATTATTGAACCCTGTTTGCTGCCTTCCGTAGCTCTGTCATGTTGCATAGACCTAGCTTTGCAGGGGTCAAAACAAAGTGTCTGTGAAGAGAGTTGTAGTGGAGTGAGGTAGGAGATGGGACTTTGGATGCACAATTCACAGTGAGATCAGGTCAGTCTCTTACACAGCATCTCATTAAGGTTTGTACCCCTTCACTGCCCGAGGGGACTGTTACAAGCACATAGCTCAGTGTTGCAGGTCCATCTGGCAGCAAAGAGGTTTAGCCACAATTTGGACCATAGAATAAGAACAGTAAAGCACCATTTAAATATAAAGAAGCCCCTCAACGTCTGGCATCCAATGTCCATAATCTTTCCCTAGACATAGATTTTAATAACATGGGAAGTTTTCTGAAGTAAAGGTAACCCCCCTCACTGCTGCCAAAGCAAGGAGAAGCGAGATGATTCTTGAACCTCATTAAACCCACCAGCCCTAAATACAATACAGCACACAACCTCTGGAGCTTCCACTGGGGTGTTTGGAAAACACTGGTAGCCACAACTAAAGAAACAGGCAACAGCAGCTTGAAGTGAATTCTGAAGAGCATCGGTGACCACTTGTGTTACAGGGACCACAGTTTGAGAACCCCTGTGCTACTGTAAAAACCAATACCGAGCCTGACAATATACAGTACTTACAACTGTTTTAAGCATCTTATGTTAACAAAAATGAACACAAGGACAAAAAACAGAACCCTATGTAGTGCACTGTTGAGAAGGACCGACAAAATGATTTACATGAAAATAAGAAAACTATATTATATATACACGACTTATTAAAACATTTTTTTTTAAGCAGAATAATTATAAAGCAGATATCTTCTAGATATATATTGCTGCATGTACAGTGTTTACCTGGGCTATTATGTTCAAAAACATCTAAACTCATTGTGATCCGTTTCAGACCAAACTAATTGGTAGAATTTTGGACGTCCCACTCAACAGTGCACTAAATAAGGTTCTGTCTTTTGTGGCTATGAGTTTAACTTCTCTCTCAGTTGCACCCCTTCTTCACCACAAAGAAACAAACAATTGATTAAGTGGAGCAGGACTCTTTTGTGTTGCCGTTAACAAAACGTACACATCATTGGCCTACACTTGTACCCTAAACCCATCTAATCTCCTGTAAACAGCAGAGAAGTGATGCAAAAGAATGTTCCCAATGGTTATCACATACAGAACCTCTGAACACATTCCTTATCTTCAGGTTGATGAAGTTCTGGTCTTTAACTTCTACACGCAAGCACGCAAGTGAATTGTACTCCTGTTTTGCTTGGAAATAGTCTGTGAGCTTGACCTTAGGCTAGTTAGTGCCTCCTTATCGTCTGTATGTAGCTTGTAAACACACAAGTCAAAGAGATCCTTGAAAATCTTCCTGTCCCATGACGGACACAGAACTTTGATGGTATAATTCTTGTTATGGAATAATGCATGGAACCCGTGGTCATTATAGGAGAAGGCTCTTCTGGTGAGCTGATTGCTAGTATCATTATATGCTACAGTTTGTTCATTTTAAGGGTGGGAAAATTAACTGTTCCGCAATTCTTATCCCCTCTGGCAGCAAAGGGGTTTAATGAAAAACTATGATTATATGTTCTTAAAAGTCTATGACCAAGAGCAAATCCTCCTCTAAGGCCTTTAAATTAATCAAGGAGCCCCAGGAGATGTTAAATAGTAGTATAAAAAAGTTGCATGAATTAAAAAAAAAAGTAACCACATCTATTTTTCTTCAAACCTCAGGTGATATGTATCATGCTTCAAGAACAGATGTAAATTGCCTTGCACCATTGGGTATTTTAAGTTGGTATTATAGAAGGAGATATTTGTACAAATAGCATAATAGGCTGTACGAAAATGTGCCCCTTGAGCTGGCAGTTTTCCTTTCTCTTTGTGCCAGGACCTCCAGATCTGAGGTGTCATTAATCTCGGTTTCTAAATTATATGCGCTAAAATGTAAGAAGTAAGATTTATAGATACGCATTTGACACAAATTGACATGACGAAAATATTGCTCTGTGTGGTGGAGCACGATGCACCATCCTGATACGTGTTTCCCCCTGATGTTATCTGCATAGAAAAAGGTAAAAACACTGTTTCCCTACTATATGCAGCCTGAGAGTTTAAAGTCTGTTTACTGATTGTCCCACAGCATGTCCCTGAGCCGTTTTGGTTTTATTAACTTCCTCACTGCTGGAAGAAACAAGTCCCCAGGTCAGCAAAAATGTTACACTTATTTGCCCATTTAGTGTAATGGTAAGACAGAAGTGTTTTTTTTTTAAATTTCATTAAACATGCAAATTGTTTGCACTTGTTAAATGAATAATGGCCATGTTTTGCTGAGCGCAGACAGTGTATATTCATTACATAGGTCATTCTAACAGTCATAGGCCTGTGTTCAACAGGCTGTGAAGTGGTCTTTCTCAGGCTGGAAACTATTTCAGCTTCCTTCCAATGAGTGGGATTAAAACCTTCTCCAGCATAAGGAAGGCTTCAAGTGATAATGAATAAGGGCCGTAGGGTTGATCAGACAAATCATATGTCAGTGCTAAATGGGTCTGAACGTGCCCTCTCTTTAAAACTAGTGTTATAGAATATTGTAGTTTAAAGAAACTAAACTAAAATAACAATTTCATCTATAAAAGTGCCAGTACAGGCAGTCCTCGTTTTACAACGCTTCGCTTTACAACGAATGGCTTATCCAACGCTATGCAATGCATACCTATGTTCACTTTTACAACGCCAAAATGACTTATCCAACGCTCTTACGACGCTTTGCAACATTGTGTATGTGTGTATATATATACACATTCACATAAACAACGTTGCAAAGCTTCGTTAGAGCGTATATATATATAATATTATACTATATAATATTATATTATACTATATAATATATTATTTATTATGCTATATTATATATATAATACAGTATATACACTATATAATTTATGTGTGTGCTGCATATCTTATTGCCTGCATAAAATATTTGGTGTATTTTAGTGTTCAAAATGCCTTCAGGAATGGAACCTTTCATTTAAACAGTGTTCCTATGGGAAAACGTGTTTCGCTTTACAACGCCATTTTGAGTAACGCATTGTGTCGGATAACCGAGGACTTCCTGTACAGTAACAGTCTTGCAGGCTCATCCAGCAGTGAAGAGGTAAATGAATAGTGCCTGTAAGTGATTATAAATTAGTAGGCATCACGAAAGTGTTCTCTTTGAAAATTAACTAATATTTTGGCTCTAACAAATGATTGCAGTTTCTATCTTTGGTTTCCACCCATGCATGTGCTAATTCTGTGTGTGCATAGGATGCCTGGATACTGCTAACACTATCGCCCCATTCTGATTTGTGTGTGCAATGTTTACCCTTCTACAGGACCCAGTCTGCTCAACACAATTAAAAGGGAGCTAATAAGCTTGCACTGTAAAAAGGGTTCTGGAAAAGTGGGTTGGATCCATTCACATTTAGGACTGATACTGGACATCTGGAACACTAGTGTTTTGATTGTAGTGGGCAGTTGTGGGCATCATACTGTATTCAAAATGCCTTCTTTCTATGTACAAAAAGAAAAAACAAGAGGTCAGTGCTGTCACCAAAGACAATGTACCATATACGGGTAGTTGGCAATACTGAATAGTCGCTTTTTTTCTTTTTTACAAACGTAAACTACTTTAAGTATCTAGAAAATAAAATTTGGACGTTCCAGAGCGCTCTGGAACATCCAAATGTTCTTTTCTACAGACTTTGAGGGGGATTTGGAAATCCCTCTTGTTTGGACTTTGGCTGCAAGACTACCATTTTTGTGTATCTTAGGTTACAAGATCTAATATTTATTTATTTTCATTTATTTTTATATTAACTCAAGGGTCGTTTACAGAACACCTAATATAATATATATTCACACCTGTGGGGTGTTTAGCGCTTTCAAATCTTTGTTCCTGCTTTAAGTATCTAGTAAAAAAAAGACATTCCTATCTGTTAATATAAGATAGGTCAGTGTGTTTCAACCTTCTACTCAGGGTCCTCAACCAAGTATGAGTTTTATTAACCTTATTTCTGCAATATCTCTCATTTATCTAATCTTCCTAATTGTTCATTTAAGAAAAAAACGATAAAACTTTCAAAAAGAATTTCTACTTATTCTTAAAAAAAAAATAGAAGTGTCCTTTTCTGTTGCAAATTACCGTAATTATTGTTTACAACTCAAACAGATTGGGAACCTATAAAATGTATTGCATAACAGTGCCCATTTATTACTCATCTATATTTATGAGCAGTGCTATTTTGTGTGGGAGTTCTATCACCTTTTTTTAAAGTGATTAACAAGTGATTATGAACGAGGATGGAATAGTGACAGAGTAAATACATGATTTTTCTATCATGTTTCTTTATTTAAATCACAATTGTTTATTATATAAATTAATGGGGCTTCTTGAGATGAAGATTCTGGCACCTTTTCTTTACAAGGATATCACTGCATGTAATGGAATCCAACTGGCGAAATGAGTACTGTAGGAACAAGTCTGATTACAGTTTACATGAAGAGAAGAGGGGGAAAAGTTCCTGTGATCATAAAGTCATAACTCAATGGCACAGGCATTTGATAAATTTTAGTAATATATCTGCTCAAATGCATTCATCATCCAATTCTGCTGCTTGATTGTTGTTGGCAATAACCATGGTCCTAAACAAGTGTCTATATCTATATATCTTTTTTTTTTTGTCTTCGTTCGATACAATACATTATTGCACCACGGTGTAATACCCATATGTACATGAAAGATCATCAAAAAGATAATTTTATGGAAAAAAAGCACCAAACAAAATCTTGATTACAAAAGCTATTTTACCTTTATAAGTTGTTCCCGCACTTCCCCAGATCTATGACTTAGCTCTCTGAAAAGAAAAAGAACAATTCCTTACTGATATACGAACCACGCCTTTATTAATGCAGATCTTATCCCTATGCCTTCATTTTACATACAGATTGAGTTTCATCTCTATATTCTTATACGCAAGAACAAGAGGGTTAAATTCCTAGCTCCCAGATCGGGAAACTGCAGCAAATATAAGGAACTTGTTTATCAAATCCTATAGTATCAAAGTCAAAGGCAGAACTCACAGCATGCTCTAATTTTCTGTGGTTTTCACCGATTTGGAACCAGTCTCACTGATTTTTTCCATCTGCCGTACAGACTTCACTGGAGCCTCACTATTGTAGGCGTCAGAACTTTTTCCATTAAAAATGAAATTGTTGAGGGGGGCCCTGAACTTCCAAATCTCATTGATTTTGATACTTGGAGCATCACATCTCTGGCAGAGAGATTTTATGTCACATATATGGAAAACTTAAGATGTAAGAGGGTTATGCTGATAAGGGCGCTAATGCATGGAAACGCCCATTGACTTGAATAGGAGTTTCTTTGTGTTATTGTGTGATCGGTATTAATGCCCATTAAAATCTGGTGAAATGCAATATTTTTGCCAGGTTACCACAACATTTTGCAACGTTCTTCAGAATTTAGCAAAAATAGCAGCATTATGAAGGGAAATGTGACCTGATGCCATTTAATTTGTAATTTGCATTGACTTTTAATGTGTGGTGAACGTTTTGCGAAGGTTGCCGTTTTCTCACGAAAAAATTAAAACAGGAAATTGTGTCTGGTTCACAGACATACGCATCTCTACTTCCTCCTCCCGAGACAGCCACAGCATCAGTTATAGGGCTAAAAGCATTTGCAACTGCTTATATGTGACCGTCATTACGTGTTAAACGTTTACTGCAATGCAGACTTGCATATCAAAGGCCAAATTGTCTTGTTTACATTAAATGGTTTAACATATTAACTGGTAAACAATGCTTTGGAGAGCCCACTAGTTGCTATGAGTCCAAAAAAACAACGTGACAGCATTGTACACACCTTCTGTGGCTTGTGAAGCCATCTCAGTAGCTTCCTCTAGATCAATAGCACAGTGTTCAGACAAGTCTTCTGCAGCCGAAGCCAGCTCCTCCTGGATGCTTTCTGAACTTGCCTCCAGCACAGGAGAAGGTGAAGCATCAGAGACCTCCTCTGCAGACTCAATGTTCTGTATCCCTGCATGAATAATAGAGAATACCTGTTATGTAATAGCTCCTGCGCATAGAAATCCCGCTACAGGCAGAGATCCACTAAATCCCACTTTTAATAATACATATATAAATTTGTGTGTGTGTTTTATAGGATGCATGAAGCAGTATTCCCACCGTTGTTACCCTCTTTACTTGATGGGATCCAGGGAGAGTGGGGCCTAATCACACTAGTTTCAACTCTGTTGACCACATGGTTTACAAGATATTTACGAATGAATTTACTGGTATTACTGCTAGATTTCTCCAAGGAGATTTAAATAGCCCAATAGGAAGCCCTATGTGTCTTCCTATTGGCCAATGGCAAATGTGAGATGTGAGAACAAATGCCTGTGATCATCACTGGTATGTATCTAGGGAGGTTGGGGCGTGGGGGGGGAAGGGTCAGATCCAGAGGATCCCCTGATTCTAGCCTTGTAAACAAAAACAACAACAAAAAAAGCGAAGAGCCAGGATTGATGCTTTAATGGATATGATCAAATAGGAACACAAGAGTAGCAGTATGCATGTCTTAAAACAGCAATCCCACCTTGGATTTATTGTATTTTTCACATGGAAAATTACAGGAATATGATACTTTTATCACTTATCTCATATGTTAATCTTAGGTTGTGGGTATTGGTGTTAAATACCTCTACAAATCTGAGGAACAGATCTCTGCTGCCCTTCCATAGGACGAGCACGACGTCTATGTAACGAATCCATAAAATTATACTGTCCGTGAATTCCTGTAACTGATCACTCAGGACCGTCTGTTTTTTCCACCACCCCAGGTACAGGTTCGCATATGTGGGGGCACATGTTGTGCCCATTGCGGTCCCCTGTACCTGGAGGTAGAGTTTTTTGGTTAAATAGTAAATAATTATGTGTCAGTACATAGATTAAAAGGCCACATATAAACTGGTTGTGATTAGAGTGTAGCATACTTCTTGTACGTAAAAAGTAGGATGCCGCTTGTATACCCAGCAGGTGTTGGATACTGGTATATAAAGACTCAACGTCAAGGATGCACAGCAGGGTGCCTTTATCTGCCGTTATCCCTTGTAGCTTCCGTAGGACGTCTTGAGTATCCTAATGTAGGATGGAAGTGTTAGGACAAATGGTCGTAAGACCCTGTCTAAATATACACTTGGACCCTCAGTCTGATTCCCTATCCCAGATACGATTGGTCGTCCTGGGGGATGTAATCTGTTTTTATGGACCTTGTGGAGTATATAGAATGTTGCTACTTGTGGTGTCTGATTAAGCATAAACTGACGCTCGTTTAGTTATCAATTGGTCATCTAGATCCTTATCCAGGAGGATTTTCAACTCCCTCTGGAAGATGATAGTCGGGTCTTTGTACAGCACCCTGTAGCAACTGGCATCACCCAAAAGTCTTAGCTTTTCTGTGATGTAATTTTCAGTTTTTAATAAGACAATATTGCCCCTTTGTCTGATCTGGCTTATTATTTTGTCACTATACAGAAATATATACGGTACACTGATTATCTTACAGCTTAAGTATACTCAATACCCATCAACAAACTAGTGATAGGATACGAAGTGGCTATACAACTACATATCCATTGTGTACATGGTGATACCTGTGCAGATCATGAGCTTTAAGTTGCAATTTATACTATAAAATGTAAGCATACAAAAAATAAGCTTGATCAGCAGCACATATACGCTCACACGCCCTCCGTCATTTTTATTGATTTTATTTGTATTGTTTTGTCCGCTTATAATCCTCATTTCTAATTAACACTAATAAAGTTTATTTTTTTAAATTAGGGGTGTTTCTTTAGTGCCACACAAAGGGATTATTTCTTTCCTAGTTAACACATGGTATTATAGGAGGAGATATTTGGAGAAATAGCATAATAGGCTGTACCAACATGTGCCCCTACAGCTGGCAGTTTTCCTTTCTCTTTGCGCCAGGACCTCCAGGTCTGAGGTGTCATTAACCTCGGTTTCTAAGTTATATGCGCTAAAATGTAAGAAGCAAGATTTATAGATACGCATTTGACACAAATTGACACGACGAAAATATTGCTCTGTGTGGTGGAGCACGATGCACCATCCTGATACGTGTTTCCCCCTGATGTTATCTGCATAGAAAAAGGTAAAAACACTGTTTCCCTACTATATGCAGCCTGAGACTTTAAAGTCTGTTTACTGATTGTCCCACAGCATGTCCCTGATCCGTTTTGGTTCTATTATATTCCTCACTGCTGGAAGAAACAAGTCCCCCGGTCAGCAAAAATTTTACACTTCTGTCTTTCCATTACAGCAAATGGGCAAATAAGTGTTTTGTGGGGTTTTTTTACATTTCATTAAACATGCAAATTGTTTGCACTTGTAAAATGAATAATGGCCATGTTTTGCTGAGCGCAGACAGTGTATATTGATTACATAGGTCATTCTAACAGTCATAGGCCTGTATTCAACAGGCTGATTAGTGGTCTTCCTCAGGCTGGAAACTATTTCAGCTTCCTTCCAATGAGTGGGATTAAAACCATCTCCAGCATACGGAAGGCTTCAAGTGATAATGAATAAGGGCCATAGGGTTGATTAGACAAATCATTTGTCAGTGCTAAATGGGTCTGTACTGCTCTATATCAGTGGTGAAATGTCACCATGGCTGGCAAAAGCGTCAGGAGCCACAGAAACTTGTTTTCACTCAAATATGACATCTGATAAAATAAAGAAAATTAAGAGAAAGGGTGTGAAAGGCAAGATTAAGTATCAAGACTGTATTGTACAATAAGAGATGCAATAAAACAAACTTCACATCTAAAACCAACATCTGCTGTGTATTAATCCCAAGATGCCAACAATTTAAGATGGAGGCAGTGTCACAAACCTCCTCCAAGGTCGATAATGTGCCCACTGTAGTCTCTCGGTGTCAACTCACTTCACCGGCACCTCCCCTCAGCATGTATCCACATGTACGCAGTTCGGTAAAAAATGCAGTATAAGACGTCATACGTACGGATGTCAGTCCGACCTTAAAGCATTTTGCAACAAGCTTCGTAAAGGTCCTGAGGATAACTCCTGACCTACAATCTGATTGCTTCCCTATCCATATACACTTTCTGATTTCACTCAATGCCCTTCCTCTGAAGCCAATGGCCTCCTGTTCTTTAGCTTTTCAATTCTAAATTCTGATCCCAGTTCCGTGTTTACAGCATAACCTCCTTTCGACCTTGCTTCCATCTGGCTATGATTACAGTTGCTCCATGAACCAGATGCGTTTGATGATTTGCTTGCACAGGCATAGGACAAGGTCACTCATAGAAATATCAGAAAATAATCATTTTTAATATTGATTGCCCAGAGTAGTTGCTTTATCCCTGGTACCTTTTGCCTTTGTTTATATAGCAAATAAATGAAGTGTGTTTATATTTGGTAATTATTTATTCACCACAACAGGCAGGAAATGCAGCTAGAGGAAGCCTCCATAGTGGGGACTATGAGATTACATTCCTGTTCTCCATGTAAGAATTCTCTTTCTCTGCCTTTATTTATATCTAATCTTTTTTAACGTTCATCCTTGTACTGTACCCATCACATTCCTCAGCCTTCTGCTGCATTTTTCTTTAATGTTCCCTGTAAACCATCTTCCCAACTCAACACACTGAGACTTGGATTTAAAGATCCATCTCTTACCACGAGTATCCTTTCCGTATTTTAAAAAAAAATGTCCTCTACCTGCAACCCCACGGAGCAGTATCCTCAATGCTTTTGCTCATTAACCAATTCACCTTTTCCTACCACTATTATGCTCACCGCTTCTCTGATTACTTCATAAGGGACTCACTAAATGTACTTGTAAGAATAAGAAGTCATCTGTGTTATTTCTTTATGTAGCTACTTTAATTTAACTACTCTTTCTCCCCCCCCCCCCCTTTCTCCTTCCAGCCGTAACAAGTCAAAGTGGCTTCAATGCTACTTTCTCATGACCTGTCACTGGTCTGCTTTATGTTTCATACTGTGACACATTGCCTTCTGACACAGAACTTTCTCCATGGAAGTAATAAAACCTTTTCCTCTCCTCTAGGTTCAGTATTGTACAAAAATAATAATAATTATATATATATAAATATAAATATTACTTGTAAATAAAGCAAGAGGAGACGAGACATTTCTCGGAACAGGCAACATAAAAGTAGGAAATACTGATCTATAAGCAACTGCTTTTATGTAGACCTATAACATGCAAAACAAGTGTTAGAATTTAATAAAAGATCAACATTTCGCTCTTACTCTGAACCTTTATCAAGACAGAACGAAGTGTCCATAATGGAACAAAGATCAACACATTAGAACACACACACACACACACACACACACACACACACACACACACACACACACACACACACACACACACACACACACACACACACACACACACACACACACACACGTATACCCTTAAATGAAATAACCTCTCCTCCCGCCCTTGCTGCAGTAAAGATTGGCACCAAAAGCAACTTGCAAATAGTTGTTTAGCAACAGGGAGAAGGAGCGGCTCAGGGTTCAATTCCCGGTGCCAGCTCCTTGTGACCTTGGGCAAGTCACTTTATCTCCCTGTGCCTCAGGCACCAAAAACATAGATTGTAAGCTCCACGGGGCAGGGACCTGTGCCTGCAAAATGTCTCTGTAAAGCGCTACGTAAAACTAGCAGCGCTATACAAGAACAAACAATTAGTATTATTAATTATTAACAAGGCCAAACATCGGGCTGCATATGTGTCGTTAAAACACATGGAATAAACATACCGCAATAATAAAGTGAATGTGTATTTAAATACATTGAATAATAAATGGTGGATTACAAATTAACAGTATGTCATTGTGTTATTCTTAAAATCTACTTGGAGGTCAATATGATTTTAAGAAAGCAGTGAAAAAAGTGTCATGGGCAAGAATAGGTGTGTGTGCACACACACGTACACACACACACGTACACACACACACACACACACACACACACACACACACACACACTTTTTAGATTAGAAAAAAGAACAGAAAATTCTGTGCGTGTCAGACAGTATATACCTACAGTATATTTTCAATGGCCAGATATGGATGTACCTTAAGTCGCGCAGCTAATATGTGGTCTCTTGCTCAAGAGCAACTATACATGGCGATTTGCTATATATCGGTGATAGCTAAAAGCGTACGTTACCCCAGGCGTTTATGGTAAACTGTGTCCTGCCTGGTACAGCAAAAGTCTAAGTCCGGTTGGGAAAAAAAGGCAAAAAAAAAAGTAATATTTGGTGTAGTCCAGTCACCCCATTTATCGCTTATATATCATCACCTTATAGCGTTGGGAGTATATATAGGAAAGACTCATAATTAAGCAATTAACGGACAGCACAACTTGTAATCTGCTAAAAAGGTGCTGGCGGACAGTACCACTGGTGTCCCTAAAGTGGAACAGACAAAAACGTCATATCAGAAGGAATAATTGTGGTGAGAGATGTAAGAATCTGACATACAAGAAAGACTTATTTACAAAGATTTGTCTGCATAACAAACGTGATATAGCCATTTTAAACAGTCTGGTTAGATGTACAGGTATAACAATGTGTCTATCAGATGTTGAATACAAGAATATAATCACACTCTGTATTAATAAAATCTCACTCATCTCTCCAGATTAAATTACAACAGATATAGACATTGGTAAACGGTTCACATTCAGTGCTACAAAGTTACACAGGATAATACTTGTGGAATATATCCAGAGTGAAATATGTGATATGTTGGTCTCAATATTAAGTACTGATGAATACAGAACGGGTCTGAAATTATTTTCAATTTGGAATGTTACTGAAGTTAATTTCTCACGATCCCAAATGTGGTAGATCTGTGGAACTGCTCATAGATCACGACACTTGAATTTATGATAAACTGATGAGGTAATGAGGGGGGAGGACACCCCTCAGATCGGAACACGTATGAAGTAATCTCCTTGGGCATCCACTCTACCAACCCTCCATTGTAAACCTTCCCTTTTTAGTTTGTACGTGACCATAAGATAGCAGTGTCCTTGATACCACATAAATAAGTATCATAGACCAGAGTCCCTGAGTATGTCAAGGGACTGATTCTACTCACGACACCAGTCACATCCAAACTCTGTGGGTGTGCTTCCAACGATGAGAAGATAGAAGGTCCGGCTGGTAACTTGGCAATGCGCTTCAGGCCCCTTTGGTGGAGATGTAATGTTTAACCCCGTGCCTCATACTAAATATGCTTTCTCACAGCAGAAAAGTCAGTGTACAGTAACTTCCTGTACAAAGTAGGAGGTTATTGCAAGAAGTAGCACGGTTAATAGGTGTCCTTAATGGAACTGCTGCTACGCTCGATTTTGGTCTTTGGAGAAATAATGTCGATTTTAGAATTTTATAGCCTTTGAATTCAGTTTTGCTTTATAACGCACTTTTTTCAAAAGCGGCTTGTTAACCTTTATTACTTACCCATGGTCACATAAATGTGGTGCACAGACCCATCAAGTGAACAACATTGGCTTAAAATCCCTTGGCAAATAAGTAATGACCACTATATTCGTTCCTAAGGTTACGGAAACCAAAGAACACGGAATACATTAAGCAATTTATCCAACATCAATAAGATTGTTTTCCAACTACAGGCTTACATTTAAAGAAAAGGAAATTACATTGAAAAAATTGGGATACTGGTTCTGAAGGCTGAATATTTGAGATCTGCTCCGTCCTGAAGTAATCCTCCCTTTATTACTTTCTCTTCATCCAGGATACATTTTGAGCATACATAGTGTAAACATGACTTACTGCACAATGACAAAACTGCTGAATAAATGCTATAACTAAAGCGAAGTTGGATGAAACATACCGAGCTTCTGCAATTTTCTTAAACAGAGATAAAGCATACAGTCTGATTGTATAATGACTGTCAATTGGTATCACTGCATGTGTATAAATGCACAAGTAACGCAGAATCACACTTAGAACATGCAGGATGGCATCTGGGCAGACACCAATTCCCACGGAAAATAAGCTACGTAGAACCGTGCCCTGTTTGTCATGCAGCCAACAATATATACTCTTCTAATGCAGACTGTCACATTCAGATATTCACAAAGGCTGACAACCAAGCCATATCAAGCTAAACTAATATAACATGGCCTATATAATCCCAATGGAATTTGCCTGAAGCAACTCAAACACATATGAACAAGTAAGTCTTGGATACAGAATTCTGCTTCCCACTCAGATATATGATGGTGTTATAAATAGGAAGAAGAAAAAAAAAATACTGGTGGTCAGCAAATGCATTCTAAGATAATAGAAATTTTTCCATCATTGTAAAGTTTTCGACAGAAACGTTTTATCAAAAATGTTCTATAAAATCTTGTCTTTTAATTCTTCACTGTGATTTGCAACATGTTATTTATAATAAATCATGATGTACATGCTGAATGGGGAAATGTTTCAACTGTTCTCCAACTTCGCATTAAATTGGGAGTGTGCTGTGGGAATGCTTTTTAAACAGGCATATTGACAGATCATGTGACTGCGTAATGCTAAAGACCCCAACAGTAGTATAAATGAATGAATGAATGAATGAATGAATAACCAGATACTTGTAGGGGGGACCCCTAAACATAAACTTGATAGAAGACAGGTACTGGGTTGCAATCCCGGATGGTAAGCTCACTAATAAGTGACGCTGTAGTTAACAATAACACCAGGAAGATTGAGCATAATAACACCCTATAACGTTCCAATTGTCTAAATAAAGTCCTGAACAGGAAAACATGTAGCAAGCGATTGACTCACTCTGAGTGCTGCACAGTCCATGCGATCCAAAGGTGAGGGGTCCCCAGGTGTGCTTCCGTCCAAGGGGTAGGCTAGTAGAGAAGGAGAAAAACTGGAAGAGCACTACTGTACAGTAGGTATCAAAAAAGTAGAAAGGAGGGTGCGTATCCCATAAAAAGATTATTTATTGGTCATGGAAAAACAGGGCAATGGAGAGCCCTACCAACGTTTCACGCTTCACAGAGCGTTTTCTCATGGTATAATACCTATACCTTGAGAAAGCGCTCTGTGAAGCGTGAAACGTTGGTAGGGCTCTCCATTGCCCTGTTTTTCCATGACCAATAAGTAATCTTTTTATGGGATACGCACCCTCCTTTCTACTTTTTTGATACCTACAGTAGTGCTCTTCCAGGTTTTCTCCTTCTCTATTAAACAGGCATATTGCAGAATTCAATGTAGAAACTATCAGCAAATGTGAATAATCTGGGACAAATGCATACAGCTTATTAAAATGCCAAATGATTAAGCTAAAGTGACACCAGTTTAGCAAACGTCATGTGTAACATGGGCCGTATTGCATAATGAAAAGACTTGACCTTGGTAAACTTTGTGGGGAAAAAAATACAATTGGGGAATACAATACAGGGAACAAAACCAAAATGTGTTTCCAACACAATCTAGTACTTGAAATTTGAAAAAGCTACCTGGTGAAAGGTCCTGTGTTGGACCTGAAATGTTGTGGGCTACGATGTTTCCAAAATATTTATGAAACCGTAAGCAGATACATTTTTTTTATTTATTTTTTACACGATTTTTCTACTTTTTCACTTTTGGAAACAGAAACAACTGCTTTTCTCTAACAGATCTTCTGACGGTCTGACATAGAAATGGCAGCTTTTCCTGTCTTGCCTTCAAATACTTTCTGAACAAGCTCCTCACCCCAACCACATGCAGCACTTATCTTCTGAGATCTGACTCCAAAAGACTGTTCATGGTCCCAAGGTTCAGAAAGTATCCGGCCGCTTCTCCTTCTCTTACTCTGCACCCCAAAACTGGAACAATCTACCGGAGACTCTCATATCCACCACCAGTCTAAGTTCTTTCAAAACTAAAGCTGTCCCACATTTTAATCTGGTCTGTAACTGTTACTGTACATATGCCCATAATATATATTATCTTTAACTGTGCATGCAATGTCTTGTATATAATGTATACTGTTCACTTACGTAACTGTATTTGTAACCATGTATTACTTGTCATCATAATTCTATTCCCAGGACATACAGTACTTGAAAACGAGAGGTAACTCTCAATGTATTACTCCTGGTAAAACATTTTATAAATAAATAAATAAATAAAATAATACATTTGAGTACTAGACGTTTAGGATACATTCCATTCACAGGGAAAATCCCCTGGGGAGGTTGGGGGGGTGGGAACGACACATCAACGTCACATTCTCAGTAACCACCACACCTCCCCTCACCTCTTCTGTTGCTATCTGTGCCTTTTTTGTTTCTTTATTCCTTTACTCCCATTCCTTCTCTCCCCTTATAGCCCAATATGCTGTGTAGCCGCTTCCCAGTACATGAGAAGATATCAGCTCCACTCATATGAATGAAGCTAACATATTCCCAGCACGGAGATCTTTTTATAGTTGTAGTATATATTTACGCTGTTATCTCCATCTTAATAGCTCCTTTTTAATTTCTCTCTGTCCCATTTTCTCCCCCTACATGTTACTTCTCCCCCACTCATGTACTTCTGTCTGAACATGTAGTGCCAACCCCACCTTCATGGCATTAAAGAGGGTGCTGTGCCCAATGAAAAGAGTTGAACGCAGCTTTAATTCCTGCATTGGGTTTCAGCTCCAAGGAGCCCAACAGGGTTGATTTTTGAGGGTGAAGGAGGGTGGGAAGTGACCTTGACAATTAACACCTCATCTCCCATTAGTGAGGATACCTAGAAGTGTCACAAAAAGTCGTCACTCAATTATCATTCAAGTAAATGGCTGCTAGTGAGTGACAATCACACTTTACCCTAGAGAGCCCAGAAGCCCCTCTAAAATGATATTCCATGATGCATTATTAAGATGCATCAGTGATAATGTAACAATCACAATCGCATTGATGAATGGAATGGGGGATAATCAGTTTCTGGTTTCACATTGCTTCCAAATTCAGCACGCTGACTTTTTTTCCCTGTGTTTGTCTTTTGCTGATAACAAATCTGGTGAGTTTGCTCTCTGCATTGTTTGCTTTACAATGTTACCATTTGTGGAAACAAAGAAGAATGACAATCAGAGCAAGAGGGGTAATGCTAGACTCATCTGAAAAGTATAATCAGACAGAGACGAGAGAGAGAGAGAGAGGAGGAGAGAGAGAGAGAGAGAGAGAGAGAGAGAGAGAGAGAGACGAGAGAAGAGAGAGAGAGAGAGAGAGAGAGAGAGAGAGAGAGAGAGAGAGAGAGAGAGAGAGAGTAGGGAGAGAGAGAGAGAGATAGGGGAGAGAGAGGAGAGAGAAGAGAGGAGAGAGGAGAGAGAGAGGGGAGAGAGAGAGAGGAGAGAGGGGAGAGAGAGAGGAGAGAGGAGAGAGAAGAAAAGACTTATGCACCTATTAACCCTTCAAGATACGTATTGCTTTTTGGCAGTGAAGGAACTATGGCATTGTATTAACCCTGTTAATATCAGAAACGCAATGCTTGCCGTCATGGCACTGAAAGGGGTTCAAAGAAAACAGCAACACACAAAATACAACATGAAAAGACGGTGTATGATCAGGAAAGAGTTAACAAATGTACAGTCTCACAACCTAATTCAAGTTAGACTTGTTTTTTTTAGCCTCACTGTATATTTTCAGGAACACCACTTTTGCATTGTCTAATAAAATTCGTAATTCAGCCCTGACAGGAATTAATGTTGAATGTAGTCCTTCAGTAAATACAGTATGTCTTGTATGTCTCTTGGTGACAGTCGTACATTTCATATCTAAGTCTACATTTGAAAAGTTTTTAAAGCTATATTAAATTATTGGTAAAACATGTTAGATGTGACATTATTAAACGCTATTGCAAGTCCAATGTACTGTATGAAGCGGTCATTGCCGAGATTATACCTAGAGTACATTTGGCGGTGTAGGCATGTTTAGGAGATTAGTGGGGATATCCTAACAGCTAAATTGTAGGAGAATACAATGGGTACATGTAATCAATCACACTTCAATGGCTTTTTATTTTAACATTAAAATGGAAGGCAGTGGTTAGATGGAATTAACTGGTATTTTAAGGATTATGGCAATCTGTCTGCAGCACAATACTGCCAACTCATGGATCATTCAGTGGGATTGACACATGAAAAGATGAAATAAATCATGTTGTTCAAATTTACCTCCAGTCTATTGGAGGCAGGATTTGAGTTTGTGGGAAGGCTGTGATGTGTGTCTAGGATGAGGGTGCTTTGTGGGGTGTTTAAACAAAAACAATTTGCTCTCTGTGTACGGGCATTCGAGTTGTAAAATAAATCTAGCTGTAGCCATGCCACCTGTGCTACTAGTCTGCCCTTGTACTGGCAAGTAAGCCCTGGTAAAAGCAGGCCTGCCAGTAGTCAACATGGAGTTTTCCCCCTTCTGGGTGCTGCACTTAAGTGACAGCGGGAGGCAGGACATCCTGTCTTGGCATGACCAATCATGAGCCAGACCTGGTGCCCACCTCCCTGCAGTACTTAAAGGCAGGACCCGCCCTAAATTCAGTAGTGTCCTTCCCCCCCACTGTGGAAGGCAGGTCACACAACTGGGAGCCTGAGATTGGGGCCTCCCTTGTGCTCTTCCCTCCAGTTAAACAATTACTGGAACTCTTGGCAGGAAAAATTAGTATCTGGCGTGAGAGGAAAATGAATGACTCAAAATAATGTGTTTACACGCAAGACACCGATTTCTACCACACCTGTGGGCTGCTCTGGATACCTTAGGTGCTCTCAGCCTATTGGGGGCCAGAACATTTTTAATGATGTAGTTCACCCATCTTTCAAACCAAAATTACAATTTTATCCCTACCAATCCAATGGGAACTATATAGACACATTTTATTCACTTATCCATTATTGAGAAACTAGGTGCGGGTTTCTATTTTAAAAATCTGTCCTTGGAGAGAAAAAGGCACTTAAGGAACTAACCGGCATGGATGATATCATCAGAAAGGCTACAAGGGCAGAAGCATATTGCTCCAAAATAAATCTCTGAGGCCCTCAGACTGCTTTCTGATTCTGATCTCTACTCCAAACTCTCCCATCATCCAGTGTTGCTTATCAATCCCTCCTCTCCCCTCAATGAGGCGCTTGTCAATAAAATTATAACTAAAGATGAATTTAGGTTCCCTTATCAATCCAATCCCCGAAACACTATTTTCTATCTCCTGCCTAAGGGGCACAAGAGCTTCATCAACCAACCAGGTAGACCCACAATATCAGAGGTGGAGTCGATGTCAGGCATGTCAAAGTATGTGTATCACTTCCTTCAACCCTATGTTGTTCGATTGCGGTTCTACATCGGAGACAAGCTTCATGTCATCTGTTAAACGGACTCAGGAATGTTTTTTTAGCCGCTTTCTATGGTGTTGCTGTCAGCCTGAAGGCAACATCCTTGAAGTGAATTGAAAGGATGATAAAAATGTTATCCACCGAAAGGGCAAGATCTAAAAAAAATATTGTCACACAAGTATGCAAGGAAGAGGTAAATTTTAATCCCAAATTTTTATTGAACTCTACTAATGCCAAATTAAGCTCCTCCTCAGCCGCATCCCAAATTATAAGTATATCGATATAGTGGCCATAGAATACAAGGTCCAACCCTAGCTGTGAGTTGTTCCAAATATCCTCAATATAGATTGGCATAGCTAGGAGCGAACCTGTAACCCATGGCTGTGCCACAGGTTGAGGTAAAACACAATAAAAAAATAATTATGTTTGAGTATGAAGCTAACCATAGATAGCAAAAAAATTGTTGTTGTGCCGGGAGTAGCTTATAATCACCTTCCAAAAAATATCTAATGTCTCTAGGTTCCTTGGTGTGTTCTATACAAGTGTGTAGGGACTGGACGTCACATGTGGCCCATCTATAGGTTGATTTCCATTCAATGGAGGAGATGGAGTCGATGACATCAAACGTGTCACATAGACAGGATCGAAGCTGGATCACATAAGACTGTAAAAAGTGATCCACATACCTGGACACGCTTGACATCATCAACTTCACCCCCCCCCCTCCCTCCCCAAATGATGGGCCTGCAAGGTGGATTAGACAAAAACTGGAGTACCTTCGGAAGGTGATAAAAGATGGGAATGCGAGGATTAGACAAACAGAAATCTAAAATCATCCTTAGTAATATTACTTGTGAGAGCCTCATTGAGAAGAGAACGTAAATTAGACTGGTATGTAGAAGTGGGGTCAGTGGAGAGAATGGAACAGAAGTCAGTATCAGATAGCAATCTATGGGCCCCAGACATGTTGATAGCTCTCTCTTGCAATACAATACTTTGCCCTTGTCCAATAGTGACGCACGTAATTCTTTGTGTGCTAAATTATTCATTAGAGAGCTAGAATTCCTACATAAAGCTTCAAAAGTCATGAAGAACTAAAGTGTACAACGTATCTATAGAGCTCCACCTCGATTGGTACGGCAAAAAGAGGGATTTGGGTTTGAAAGATGTACAATACCAGTGGAGCTAGATAGATTAGCTACCTCATTGGACCCTATATTTCCAAAGGAACCATCAGTTGTGAAATAAAATTGTGATAAATCTGTAAAAAAATAAAAACTTACAAAATGTCTGAACTTAATTTGGTATATTTATTTTTCCTAATTACCTCAGTCTAATATCTATATTTCATTGTGTATGTGTATACATATATATACAGACACATACACGTTCTCACTTTTGTTCGTTCTTGGGATGTGCACATCTAGTTAACTGTTCTAATCTTCAATAAAATGAAGAACTAGAATTATTTCTCTAACTTTGTTTTCGCTTTGATTACTTTTAACTTTGGCATTTTTGTCATTTTCTATCTGCAATTAATTTCAGAGGGTATGTTACCAGGCAAAAGTGGACTCATTTAATTTTTACCCAATACAGAGTTGCTACTTAAATTTCTAAACTCGAAACTCTTGGCCCTTGTTTCTACCTTATTGAAAGTTACGTTGTGCAACACATTAACAGCTGATTAACAGCTGCAACGTACTACAAACTGACCTACTATATAATGCCGATTGCACCGTGTCCAAATAAATGACTAACAGTAACCCTGTCATCCTTTGTTTGCCATTGCATGAAAGGGGGTCCGGAGCATGGATTGGGGAGATTTTGTCAGATCCTCTTTCCAAACAATTGTGGATAGTAAAGAAACTCCAACTTAGTGAGTTTGCAAATGTAAAGATATTTGCTTGTTGGTACACGCCGGAGCATGCAATATAAGCAACACCACAAACACATTTCACTACAAGCATGCTAACCCAAGAACATACAAAACAAGGGCAAATCTGCGGACAATTGTACAAATGCTTCACTGTGTGCTTGTCTGTAATAAACACCCGTTGACTTGCTCAGCTGAGCATTACAAGATAAACACTTCTGCCAGAGCTGCAAGAGCAAAATATATTAGACTCTCGGTAATAGCTTCCTTCAACTAATTAAGGCATGTTAATGAATGCAGCAACACTGTAGAATGTCAGGTTGATTGCCTGCATACTTCTAGGGTCTGAGGTATGTTACCACTTAATACAAATTACTCGCATTGTAGCCTAACATTTAGGACTTTGTACAGTATTTTTTTTTAAAAAAAGCAACCAAATCAATTACCAATTGAAATGCCTAAAATTACATTTATGCTGTACAGAACTTTGGCTTTTACATATATAGTGACGGTTTATACTATGATAGTCCAAGCCACAATAACAGAAGTTGATTTTGGCTCTCCGATAATAGGGTGTAGAGCACAAAACTCCTACAGGTGAGAAGTAGAGATGGAACAGTCAAAATCTGGTCCGCGGACTTCTGGACCTGATTGTGTCAAAATCCAATTACCAGAATCCGAAGGTGGATTGGGCACTAAAAAAACCCCAGTACGGATACCTCGGAATCCACCACTGGATCCGCTCCTGTCCGGAAATTCAAGAGACACCAAAATAGCTGGGAAGGAATTCCACAAATAACTTCAAAAAGGTGGTAGTCGCCCTTAATGCAGACATTTCCCCTAAAATCAACTAATGTTTATATGATCTAAATTGTTAATTTCAATGAGGTTTGTAAGAAACTGGTTTAAAAGTTTAAATGACCTAAACTTCATAAACAATACATTTCAGATTGCAATATTATAAAAAAAGTTATAGAAATGTAAATCTAATGCTAAATCTTTCTACAATATACTAATACGCCATTATAGTTTGTTTTTCCCTGTGGCATCAATAGTTTCCATAGTAACCTATTAACCGAGTGAAACAAAATTAATGCTGTGTAATCTTTTAATAATGTGACATTATTTAAAAGTCTTGGAGCAGTCAGATCCTGAAATAGGGCTTTTGGGAGGAGGCAGAGAGATATACTGTATAGGAGAGGGCACATTAAAAAAGAGCAATACAAGACAGCAATTAAAAAAAAAAAAAAAAAATGATATGTCACTGTTGTATTACCCTTCCAATTTCTTCAAACATCCCTTTTTAACCCGCCCTTATCTAAATCTCTATTTTTTTCCTGCTTTCCAAACCTCTGTTTTAGCCATAGATTCCTTTGTAAACAAGTATTGCTGACCTGAGGAAGAGAGGAGAGCACTCAAAAGCATGTCCTATGACAAACTGATAGTCCAAATAAAAAAGGTACAGGTAAACCCCGTTATAGCGCGACCCGTTATAACGCGAATCGGTTATAACGCGGTTTTCACGTGGCTCCCGTTTTTTTTCTTTTTTTGCACACTGCACACACTCCTCACTGCACACACTGCTCACACTCTCCCAGCACACACTGCTCACAGCACATTCTCCCACTGCACACACTGCTCACAGCACACTCTCACAGCACTCAGCTCTCAGCACAGCACACTCCTCTCACAGCACACAGCTCTCACAGCACATTCTCACAGCACTCACAACACACTCTCACAGAACACTACACCACACCTCCCACTCCCCCTCCCTACCTTTGGTGTCGGCTGCTGAGATCGGAGCGGAGCTGGCATCAGGAGGAGGGTGGGGTGTCGGGAGGAGGGAGGGTGTCGGGAGGGTGAGTGAGGAGCAGACTAGGACTCGGAGGGCCGCTTGGGCTATGCCGAGGAGGAGGGGTGAGTTAGGAGCAGGCTGAGACTCGGAGGGCCGCGTGGGCTATGCCGAGGAGGGGGGGGTGAGTTAGGAGCAGGCTGGGACTCGGAGGGCCGCGTGGGCTATGCCGAGGAGGGGGGTGAGTTAGGAGCTGGCTGGGACTCGGAGGGCCGCGTGGGCTATGCCGAGGAGGGGGGGGTGAGTTAGGAGCAGGCTGGGACTCGGAGGGCCACATGGGCTATGCCGAGGAGGGGGGGGTGAGTAAGGAGCAGGCTGGGACTCGGAGGGCCGCGTGGGCTATGCCGAGGAGGGGGTGTAGGTGTGGGGGCATGGGGGGAGGAAATGGATGCCGGTGGTGGGAGGTAAGGAGCAGGTTGCGGCTGGACATGCCGTTGCTAGGGGACGTGTAGGGCTTCCGGCCACCTCTTCCTTCCTTCCTTCCCTCCTCACTCCCTCCCTCCTGATCAGGTGCGCGGCGGCCATTTTTTTTAAAATTAGCGCGACCCCGGGTCAGGCGCGGTCGGATCGGGTGGCCCCCGAGGACCGTGCTATAACGGGGTTTACCTGTATCACCTAATACTGAAGAACTCCTTTATTCTGCACGATCATGGGATATATATATATACACACACATACATACACACACAGCCAGCAGTACAACAAACGTCACACTGATGATACCCATTAAGGTTGAAACATGTCTGTGAATGGTTTCTCTGGCTTTGCATCTGATTCCCATGCTGTGCTTTAAAAGCTGTGTTAACAGCGTGCATTAGCTTATATGGGCTCCATGTAACAATGGTTTTTCAGACAAAAGGTGACACATTGTGAGCTCATTTGCATGTCAGTTCCCAGAATACCTTGCTGCAGTGGAAGCACTGTATGCTGGGGATAATGGTGAAAGGGAGGGTTGCAGACCTGCCTAAGACATGTGAATGTGCTCATAAGTGATCTTTTTATTAGTGTAATGGGGTTCCCTTGGCCCCCCCCTCGTTTCCTCCGCTGCGTTGGTGATCGCGGGTGCCGCCGGAGCCAAGCGGCAGACCCGCTGACAAGTCTAGAAGGTGGGGGCCAAGGAGGGAGCGCTCCGGTGCTCTGCGGCGGCCCGGCAAGTACAGGGCGCCGCCATTTTGTATCCTTGCGCATGCACAGTATAGATGTGCGGCGGGAGGCTCCTGGTAGGTCGCGCATGCGCAATATAAGTGCGCGAACGGCTGGCCAATAGAGAAGAGGCTCTGAGCTGGGACTATTCCCATGAGCCTCAGCAGGGTCACAGGGTACCAGGCAGCCAATAGGGCGCGGAGCTTTGGGCTGACAGGAGAGAGAAGTGGCAGTTGACGACAGTTGGTGTTAGTGTGTCCTGGGAGAGCAAGGGGAGAGGAGGTTCACTGCATAGGTCAGGAATTCCCCCTAGGTCCCAGTGCAGGCCCTGAGTCACCACCAGCTTGTGTACAGCAGGGAACAGCCCTAGATAGGGACAGCATACCCTTTACTGATAGTAGCAGACAGGGACACAGTATCTTCCTGCGCTGCCTGGTGATCAGTAGTTTGGGATCAAGCTACTGGATGCAAGTAATGACTTGTGAGAGATTCCCTGTCCGTGAGAAATCAACTGAGAGATACAACGCTGGATCGGCGGATCCTTTTCGAAGTACAGTTACCGGGTGCTGGAGCGCCCGGAAGGTATTATTATAAGTGCACCAACACCGGTACCTACAGGCGCTGATCCCGCCTTGGGGTGGGTTCTTGGGGACACTAAGGGTAAAGTGACCAACGGACTGGTCCAGTACATTGGACACGGTGTGGGGTGCACGCGGTGGTGGAAAAGGGACACTACTCCAGGGTGTAGCGTGGCCAGAGCCACTGGTACAAAGGTTACCTAGTCAGGGACAATCATATATTGTATGTGCGCATTATATTACTACAAGGTTATCAATACATTCTACAGGTATATGCTGTTCATTGTTATATCCATATCTGCTTATGTATATTTATGCTCCATATAGTAAAAGGTTACAGAGTTGTGGATTGTCATTGTTATTCTTGTCCAGGGGCATCTCACTTATTGGGGATCCTGGGCGAGTGGAGGCGCTATCAGATTACTTATTGTTGCCCCAGGCTCCCAGTTAGCGGAGTCTCAAATCTCGCTGAGCCAGCAGGTATATACAGCATTAAGGAACAAAAGAACAGCGCAAAACGCAAGCTGCAGCTTGTCTGCAGCTGAAACAAATCGAGTGGCTCAGACTCTAAGCACTAGGGAAACAAGGAACAAAAGAACAGCGCAAAACACACATGGTGAAGTATATAAAGATACATTTTATCATTAAAAAGTAAGTAATCTGCGTACATCAGATAAGTGGGATAAAAACATGTGGAATACAGTGGAATTTTTGGACCTTAGACTCAGAGCGTCACCTAATGGTGGCGTTGTAACCGAGACCTATTTCAAGGAGGTTGATATGAATAATCTATTAATGGCGACAAGCAACCATAAACCTTCTTGGATTTGGAATATTCCAGGAGGACAATATATGAGAAGAAGAAACTGTAGCGACATAGAAACTTTTGGAAAACAGGCAGATAGATTAACACATAGGTTTACCGAAAGAGGTTACCCTAAGGGCTTATTAGCTAAGGAACTAACAAGAGTGAGACTCATAGATCGTGATACATTACTTGTTCCTAGTAATAAGAAGAAGCAAACAACGAAAAATCAAATGATTGATGTAGCATTTATTACAATTTCAATTCAGCAAATAAAAATATAGAAAATATTATTTCCAAACATTGGAGTATCCTTTGTAATGACCCGATTTTAGGGACTAAGCTTGCCGAAAGACCTCGCTTTATCTATAGGAAAGCCAAAAACGTAAAAAATATTTTGGCTCCTAGTGATATTGGACAAGAGCTAGATTGTACTGCAAATAAAGGATGGCTAACCTCTAAACCAGTAGGTAATCATGCCTGTGGCAGATGTTCGATATGTAGATTCCTTCATCCCGATAAAAAAAAACACATTATTTCCAAAACCACTTAGGAAGTCTTTGTAGTTGAAGACTTCATTTTATGTACCTCTTCTCATATAGTTTATCTCCTTGAATGCTCTTGCGGCTTCCAATATGTTGGTAGGACCAAACGCTTATTGAAAGTACGCATACAAGAGCATATCCGCAACATCAGAGGTGGTTTTACCAAACATAGTGTGTCTCTTCATTTTTTCCCAATATCACAATCAAGATCCCTCTTTCCTCACCTTTAAAGGTATCCAACATATCCCATGTAGCAGACGTGGGGGTGATAGGGTTAAAACACTTTCTACCCAAGAATTCTTTTGGATACACAGATTAGATACTATGTCACCCAAGGGGTTGAATGAGGATATTGACGTGTGGGCTCTTTATTAAATCGTGTTATGTATTGTTTTAATTATGATCTCTTTATCGTTTCAGACATACTCTAATAACTCTCTGTTACGTGGCAATGTGTATTTTATTGTTTATGTATAAACTGTATGTATTCGATTTCATTTGCTTCTGTGTCACTTATATATTTTTAAATTGATGTTTATGTAACACCTGATGTCATTGCTCTGGTTGCTCGTGTGATTGGTCATTTATGTTTCTCTTTTTGACCAATGCACGAGCATCGTGGGGTATTTAACATCCGGTGAACTATAGTGTGATTATCCCTGAAGAAGTAGCCGTATTGCTATGAAACGCGTAGGACTGTCACTATTATCGATCCTTTCTAGCCTGTGATCTTCCGGTGCGGACTCTGTGTGCATTGACACTGGTTTCAAGCTCTGGGTGCACGACGCTCCGTAGAAGAGATTGTGCGACTACCATTGACGTCATCAACTGGTGCCGTGTATGCCAGATCACCACCGGAGTCCTGCATTGTGCTGCAATATTATTTACGGCCATTTCGTACTAGTCATCACGAGTTTGTGATTATATCATCACAAGGACTTTCATCCCTGACTGAGGCGGCGCCAATCTAAAGACGGATCTTCGGTGCCAGGGTTGAGAGAAGTTACCACCAGATGAGCTCTGTCGATTCTTCGTTACCATCACCTCTACTTGCCGATTGGTAACCTCTGTGTTAGTCACAGTACATGTTTTTATCCCACTTATCTGATGTACGCAGATTACTTACTTTTTAATGATAAAATGTATCTTTATATACTTCACCATGTACGCTTTGCGCTATTCTTTTGTTTCTTGTTTCCCTAGTGCTTAGAGTGTGAGCCACTCTATTTGTTTCAGCTGCAGACACCTGCTCAATTGTTCAATACTGTTTTGTATTCAATATCTTAAACTCGCTGTTTGTTTAATATTTGGTATCTGGGTATAAATCCTTGGTTGACAGTCACTTTTATGTGTTTCATCACCATTTATTTACATTAGTTGCGCACTTATAATCACTTATCCTTGTTCTATATACAGCATTAGTAGACTTTCTATGCTAGTAGGAAAGAGGGTTACATTTGATAAAACGTATATACGTACGTATATATATACACACGATCACTTGTGAGCACATTCACATGTCTTGGCAGGTCTGCAACCCTGCCTTTCACCATTATCCCCAGCATACAGTGCTTCCACTGCAGCAAGGGATTCTGTGAAATGACATGCCAATGAGCACACAGTGCCACCTTTTGCTTCAAAACCATACATACATACATATTAGAAAAACAAGAAGAGGGAAAGCGCCCGATCCTTGTGTAAAATCCAATGACAAAGTTTTAATGATACGAACCAAGACAAATGCACACTCACAATTTGCCAATAAATAAAGAGCGTTGTATGGGCAAGCCCATGCGCCAACATGTAACCAGACCGCCATCCGTTTGCTCTGTCCCGCTGTGTGTATCTATAAGACCTCACTGCTGCTGGTGTCACCGTATCAGATGTAACCGTGTCTCCTGGCTGGGGAGGGGGACGGCTGCAGCGTTGCTTGGGTGCTGCCGGAGCCACGGGCAGACCCGGCTGAGTGCAGTGCGTCGCCATCTTGTCACTTGCGTATGCGCCGTTCAATGCTTCGCGCATGTGCAGTAGATACTAGTTGCGACGGTCATTTTGTTTTCTTGTTCATGTACAGTACGTGTCACGCATGCGCAGTCAGTGTGGCACCCTCCAGAGGCGTCATCACCTGTGAGGAGAGAGGATTTCGCAGACCCCGCGTCGTGGGGTCACGTTGCGGCCCTGCGGATGCAGCAGCTCTAAAATACCCTGGTCTGGCCCGAGACCAGGAGAGGTACCAACATGCACCAACAACCTTACACAGTGGATAGCGCTACTCCACACACTTTGGGTGGGCTTGGATCTGTGGACACTGGGTGGTTAGGTTCCCAGGGCACCTCAGTACTTTGGGGGTTCTCACCGGGGTGTGTACATTGTGTGGGTCATCGAATGGTGGGTATTGTGTTGGGGCACTGCGTATAGTGTTATCTGTGTGTCAGTAAATTTAAGTTAGTTATACCTGTGTGCGTATCCATATTTAGTGACTGTATTGTTTCCTGTGAGGGGTTATCCTGCAGCGCTAGTATCCCTCCCAGGTGGAGGCGCTGTATCCTGATAGACGAGCTCACCCTAGGCTCCCTGTGGCGGTGGTCTTTTATGAGCCACAGGTAACAACAGCATGCGTAGTTCCCTTTGTTACGGGGAAAGGGGGCCACATTTGGAGGCGCTGCTGAGATTCAGACCTGGGGTGCTCGAGAGAGTAGTGCAAATTAGCGAAACCATGTTTATACCATCCAAACAAGAGGTCCGACTGGTGACTGGGCCTTGGAGTTCCACGAATCTCCCCGCCATGTGGTCGCAGTAGGGAATGTTCCCAGCAATACGCCCAAGCGTGAAGACTGCACCCACATAAGATAATTCCCCGGTCTAGCCAACGGACGGCTCATAGACCGAAACTACGACCCTACACAACATTGGAGTATCGTAATAGTGGCTGCAGGCCACAAAATATGTGAAGAGGATGCTCCAGAGACCCTGTATCTACTGGAAGCCCTGCCCACGGGTGGCCCATAGGTATAATCCGATATACCAACCACAATGGTAACTTCCAGTCTGGGACCCTAATCTGATGTAGCCTATCGAGCTGAAGCTTCACGCCGCTCCTACACCCCATTGAGGAATGAAACCCCGGCTACGAGTTCATTAATCTACCCAGACTTACCCATACCCATGGTAACCTTTAGTACGTGAACCACCCACAAGGTGCCTTACTGGGCTGAAGCCCAACTCCCTTCATATACCCCCAAAAGGTACGGGACTAGCCCAGAGCAAGTCCATAGTCGGTGGTCTGAAAACTCAGTTGCCTGTCAACCGAATGTTCAGACTTGGGGGTAATACTACCACAACTGGTGGAAGCCCTAGCACAGTCCTCGCAGTTCCACAACTACAGCAAAATCAAAGCTTTCTCCGGGATATCACCCACTCCCGGAGAAGAAAGGGATAGCAGCATGGAAAGAACATGCTCTAAGAGTGTTGGAGGAGTGGTCATGCACCAAAGCGGTAAAGAGGCAGCGGATTATGGAATGCCTACGACCCCCCACCTCTATAATGGTGATCATGCATCGGTAACAGAATGTGGACGTAACGGCCTGGATGTTAGTGGATTTCCTAACTGAGGCCTATGGTCTGGAGGATGATGAGAGAGAGCTCTGGGCTAAGTACTATGCCCTTCGCCAGAAAGGAGAGGAGCCGTGTGCGTTCATTCACCGCATACAATTAGTATTGTGGCCACTACTCACCTGCAAAACTCATTCCCATCTCTGAGATGGATGAATATCGACGCAGACAGTTCCTGCGAGGATCGAGCCCCACCCATCCTATAGCCAACATGCTCTTATGCAAGGCAGTCTTCCTACATTTACGAGACTATTGAACCAAGTGAAAGTGCACAAGGTGCATACCCAGTTGAACACCCCCAGGAAACATGAGTCCTGCAAAGGAGACCAAAGGGGTGTCAGCCCAGAAGTCAAAGGAGACAAAGTGCAGAGGATACCCCTCGTTCAGTGGCACCTGTCTCCACACCCAAGATATCCCGGAGATCAGCTCCTACATCTAGTGCCGGTGCGAGCCGAAGTAACCGCTGTTACACCTGTGATAACTTTGCAAAAGACTGCCCAAAGTCAAGGACCCCCACTCCCAGAGCCATGGCTTTCACAGTGCAGACGACGGAACTGCCCTCCACGTCCTTGAGGCTACACCCGAAGAGGCACCCAAACCAGACTCCTACAGTCCAGTAAGGCCTGTGATGAGGAATATACCCCTGCGCCTTGCTGGATACTGGATCGAAAGTGCCCATTATCTACCGGGCATCTGAAACATCTGCCTATGCAGTCGGCGGAGACGATGAAACTATGGGGCCTTAGTAGCAAAGATTACCCCATCGATGGTGTGATTCAAATGCAGTTGAACATCCCACAAATGAACACCAATAAGACTCACACCATGGAGGTGGAGGCTCTGATATGTCCCGAGCCCCGGGAACACCCAAATCCCCCAATCATATTGGGGACCAACGCAGATGTGGTGCGGGCACTGATCCGGGTCTATCTATAAGAGGCCGGCGAACTACCTCTATTCTCTCTACGGATCCACCCAGTACTCAAAGAAGAGTGCTACAGGATCTAGGCCCAGGAAGGATTCGGCCAATTCTTCAATCTAGAGAAGGGGTTGACGATGTTCCACCAGGGGGAGTGAAGCACATGGCTGCGGTGCCTAACTACCCAGTACGTGACATAGCAGACTGGTATTTCTCCTTAGAGATCACACCCGAAGAACACGCCAAGAGAGGGTTCAGGGTGGTACCAGAAATGAAGGAATGGAAGACGGCCCTTCCTAAATCACTTCAATGTGGCGATACATATAATATTTTGCCTCATCCCACCCAGTTTGACGTTGGTCAAGCACTGAGTCGGATATACCCGGTAATGCCTGTGCAATAAGTTTCTGCCGTGTTGCATTTTGACTTGGGGGAATTGACCCTGCTCACGGACTGGAAGGAACAGCTAAGTGACAAATTAGAGGAGCGCAGGGAGGTGTTCTCCACCAGCGAGATGGATGTGGGCTGCAGCAAGAGTGCCCAGCACACGATCCGGTTGAATGACGCCACGCCCTTCCAGGAGCATTCCACACGCATCGCTCCTAGAGATGTGGAGGATGTGAGACGTTCTGAAGGAGATGGAGGGCATCATAACGGAGTCCCGCAGCCCTTGCGCTTCCCCTATCGTGGTAGTGCGCAAGAAGAATGGGTCAATCCGCCTATGCATAGACTACCGCACCCTGAACAGCTACACAGTACCCAATCAATATACCCTGCCGCGTAGAGGAAATTCTCAGTACCCCATCAGGAAGTCAGTGGTTCAGCGTGATGGACCTGAGATCTGGGTACTTACCAGGTACCCATGAGCTCTGAAGACCAGGAGAAGACTGCGTTTGTCTGCCCCCTTGGGTTCTATCAGTTCACCCGAATGCCCCAAGGCACTTGCTGTGCCCCCGTGACCTTCCAGAGGTTGATGAAGACCATCGGAGATATGAATCCACGGGAATACCTAGTCTATCTGGACGACATCATCGTCTTCGGAAGAACTCTCGAAGACTACGAGGAATACCTCCTGAAGGTACTAGATAGACTGGGCAAATAAGGCCTGAAGTTGTCCCTTGATAAATGTCAGTTCTGTAGCACGTCGGTCACCTACGTGGGCCACATAGTGTTGGCAGAAGGTGTGGCTACCGACCCCGCTAAGGTCTAAGCTGTAGTGAACTGGCCCAGACCCGACAACGTGATGGAGTTGTGATCCTTCCTGGGGTTCTCCGGGTACTACCGCCGCTTCGCAGAAGGTTTACTCCAGTAAAGCCAAGGTCCTCAATAACCTCATAAAAATCTACCCAGAGGAACCTCGGCAGAAGGCCGCATCCCCACGGACACCCTTCGGAGACAAGTGGATGGCCACCTGCGAAAAGGCGTTCATTGGGCTCAAGAAAAAAAAAGTCTCACGGAAGCACTGGTCTTAGCCTATGCTGACCCAGGGCATCCGTATATCCTGCATGTAGATGCCAGCTTCAACGGGCTGGGAGCTGTACTACACCAAAAGTACCCTGCTGGCCTCTGCCCAGTGGCGTATGCGAGCTGAAACTTGACGCAGAGTGAGCAAAAACTATCCGGTTCACAAACTGGAGTTCCTTGCACTCAAGTGGGCAGTAGTCAAACTCCACGACTACTTGTATGGAGTCTCTTTCGAGGTACGGACAGAAAACAAATCCACTGACCTACATACTGATTTCCACCAAATTGGACGCCACCGGCAACAGGTGGCTGGCGGCACTGTCAAATTACCAATTTACACTCAAGTACAAGCAGGGGCCCTTAAACATTGGAGCCGATGCTCTGACCAGAAGACCTGGACTGAGTGCAACTCCAGACGACGGCCCGTGGGAAGAAATCCCTCGACCTGGGATTCGGGCAATGTGCTCAACTGCCGCAATAGTGAAGGACAAGGTGGTGTTCTCTGAAATAAGAGTAGCAAATTCGCTGGGATGTCAGTCCAAGGCACTCCCTGCCACCTACTGCCATCCCAAAGGCATGTCCATCAAGCAGGATACCATCATAAGATGGAAAGAATTGGTGGAGTACCAGATGAGAGACCCGGTGGCTAGAGCTATAAAGCAGGCCATTCAACAGAACAACACCTCCTTGGTTAAGCGTGCTCCTAATGACATAGTCGCTGTCGTCATGAGAGAATGGGACACATTCCGCATGGAGCGTGGACTCATCCACAGGATCGTCCCTTATCACAACCATCCTGATAGGAGACAACTGGTACTGCCCGATGCCTGCAGTACCATGTTCTTAGAACCCTGCATGACGATCATGGACATCTGGGCATAGATAAGACTTTCTGCCTAATGAGAGACCGGTTCTTCTGGCCCAAAATGCGGGAGTCAGTAGAACGCTATTGTTGAAAATGCCTGCGGTGTATACAGCGCAAAACACTGCCCACACGCGCAGCCCAAATGGGCCACTTAAAGAGCTCCGGTCCCATGGACCTAGTCTGCATGGACTCTCTCTGTATTGAGGCAGACTCAAAGGGCATCGGGAACGTCCCGGTAGTGACCGATCACTACACCCGATACGCCCAAGTGTTCCCAACCAAGGATCAGAAAGCTTTCACAGTAGCCAAAGTGCTGTGGAAGAAGTATTTCATCCACTACGGGTTGCCGAATGGGATGCACTCCGATCAAGGGAGAGACTATGAAAGCAAATTGATTAAACAACTCCTCAATATCAAGAAATCTCGTATTACTCCATACCATCCTGAAGGAGACGCCCTGCTGGAAAGGTTAAACCGAACCCTACTGCATACTGTATGTTCGGCACCCTAAAGGGCTCCCAGAAAGCCGAATGGAGCAAACATGTTAAATAGCTAGTGCATGCGTACAACAACCGCACCAGGCATGAATCCACAGGGTTCATACCATACTTCATGATGTTCGGGCGAGAAGCGTGACTGCCTGTGGACATCCGTCTTCGGGTATCTACCAATGGGGTACCCAATATGACGCATTACAAATATGTGAAATAGCTCCAGGACAGTCTTCACAGAGCCTATCGGTTGGCAGAGAAAGCCACCGCCCAACTGAATGCGAGCAACAAACGGAGATACAACCATAAGGTCCGCTATTGGGAACTTTGGCCTGGAGACGCCGTTCACCTGCGAAATCTAGGAGTCCCCAGCAAACACAAGCTTATGGACCGCTGGCGCTAAGGCCCCTTTGAGGTTGAGTCCCAGGTGCCAGGACTCCCTGTCTACAGAATCCAAGATGCAGATGAAAGGGTAAAGGTCTGGCACCGCAATCACTTGCTGCCCATTCCTCAAGTGGGGGACAGTGACTCCGAACCAGAGTCAACATCTGTGGCCAGTGGGCCAGAAGAGTCCGCAGAGAATCCAGCTTCAGTAGCCGAACTGAGCCAAGAACAGTTGGAAGGAACCTCCACCAACCCCAATGGAGACTGGTGGGCACCACCCGAGGAAGCATCGGGTAATGGGCCAATGCCCCACGTACCCTTCCCAGTGGCTTCAACAAGCCGTTCACTTGACCCAAGAAGCCTGAGCTTTGTCCCTCAAAGAGACTTTGTAGAGACTGAGTCACACCTTAGAAGAGGGCCAGGGCCTCAAGCCAACGGTAGCCTCTCCCACGAGGAAGAAGCTGAAGAAGAGACATGCAGGAGTCAGCGAGTGAGACACCCTCCCACTAGAGTAGAATACGATTCATTAGGGGAACCTCACTAGGAGTCTCAGCACCTGTCACGGGAGTAGGTTAGCATCTGTAATAACCATGCTCACAGAGTTGTTTAATATTGTTTAGAGTCAATGCACCAGTTAAGTTGTATATAATATTATGCATTATTATTAGTATATAAACTTTGTTTATATACGTTGTTCCCAAGCGGGGATGTTGTATTCTCCACCAGGGGGAGAATATAGCTGTGGCCCGTCTTACCTCCTGGCTGGGGAGGGGGACGGCTGCAGAGGTGCTCGGGTGCCACCGAAGCCACGGGCTGGCCCGGCTGAGTACAGGGCACCGCCATCTTGAGCCTCGCGCATGCGCCGTACAATGCTTCACGCATGCGCAGTAGGTACTAGTTTTAGCGGACATCTTGTTTTCTTGCGCATGCGCAGTACAACGTGTAGCGCATGCGCAGTCAGTGCGGTGGCCATCTTAACGGCTCTGCAAGACAGAGCAAGAGAGACTACATGTCCCAGGGTCCTCAGGGGGAGGGCTGATCATGAGGGGCTAGCCAGCCAATAGGGCTGACTGAAGCAGGAGTGTAGGGAAGTAGGTCCTTGGCGCGAAGAGAGACCACGCCAGTCGGAAGGAGGCAACAAGAGGGGTAGTGTCCAGGGAGCAGTGCTTCTCTGGACTGGGTTGGCCCCTTAGGCCCCGAGTCACAACCAGCTTGTGTGTGCTTCAGGGAAGGCCCCCAGATGGGGACGCTTCCCATTAGCTCACAGCATCAGTACTATAGTGACAGAGTGATTCACCGTCGGACTGATGCCATGCGGTGATCTGCGGTCTGGGACCAGACCACACTATTGCCATTTAGGGAAATACTCCTGCTGGAGCTCCCTCGAGAGGCGGACAGCACCGGTGAGGAGAGGATTTCAGATCCCGCATCGTGGGATCACGTTGCGGCCCTGCGGATCAAGCAGCTCTAAAATACCCTTGTCTGGCAAAAGACCAGGAGGAGAGGTACCAACGTGCACCAACGGCCTTACACAGTGGGTAGTGCTACTCCACACACTTTGGGTGGTTAGGTTCCCATGGCACCTTAGTACTTTGGGGAATCTCACCGGGGTGTGAACATTCTGGGGGTCATTGTATTGTGGGTATTGTGTTGGGGCACCATGTATAGTGTTATCAAGTTGTGTGTGTCAGTAAATATATGTTAGTTGTACCCGTGTGCGTAACCTTATTTACCGACTGTATTGGTTCCTGTGAGGGGTTATCCTGCGGCAATAGGATCCCCCCAGGTGGAGGCGCTGTATCCTGATAGATGAGCTCACCCCAGGCTCCTAGCGGTGGAGGCTTAGGCGTTCTGTGAGCCACAGGTAAAGACAGCACACGTACTTCCCTTAGTTACAGGGAAAGGGGGTCGGAGACACACACACACACACACACACACACCTACCTACATTGGACTTCCTCTAAATAACATTGTGCTATTCCCTGGAGTTAACATTAATGGTTATGGGATGAATTTGCATGTAATTTATAATAAGGGTTGTTACAAGTCTCACACTGCTTCTTACATGAGCAAAAGCCGGTTAGTGTTACATTATTTGCTTTATTGAATGCTAAATTACGATTAACAAGCAGTAACTTATGTGATTGTCACATTAAGAATGGAGTTTAGGGAATCTAGCCCTAACTTTTGCATTTTGTAATATTAAGATGCACCAATATATGGCTACTAACTGCAATTTCTACAGACGTGTGAGATTTTAACAGTTAAAACCATTTCCAATACTATTACAAGGTGACATAAATTTAAATTAATTATCATCCTAAAGTTGGCTTTGAACACCTGTTAACCCCTTTATTACCAAAGGGGACTGCAGTGCAGGAGATTAAGTAGGACAATCTAATTATTTAAACTTGGTTCAAATTATGCAATAATGTACCAATACAGAGCTAATTGGGAACATGAAAATAGAAGCATCTAAAGTGTCTAGAACAGAAAATTATTTTATGTTGAGTATTAGCTAAAAAGGGTGGCAAATAAACTCCAAATCCAGTATTGGAGATCCAGTCTGTCAAATGAAATCTGCATTAAGACCACACAACAAGCTAGACCCAAAGTACTCATCTTTTTTTTTTTTATCATTGGATTGAAGCAGTGGGTCTCCGGCGCTGGAATTAATGGGCTTCAGCGCCAGAGACCCCCTGCTTCAATCCTATGTCAAGGAAAAAAAAAAAAAAAAAAAACACGGCTTCAATTGCTCCGCTCAAAGATGATATGAAGGTTGGTGCAAGAAAGTGAAAATACAAGACTGAAAACAAAAATTAAATGTTAACATTTACTTAAGATAAATTCCATGATGCAAGGAAAATACTGTAGGTGTTGCATTAACAATTCTAGCCACATGAATATCAACTATAGATCAGTTTGCACCCATCAGCTACACACCCAATCAATGTCAAAACATGTTAACCTTGCACAGCGGCAGCCTCGAGGCTTGATGTTTGGTCCAGCTCTGTGGGAACAGACTCTTCTTCCACTGCAGCCACTGCGTCCTCCTCAACCACTGCAGCTATTTCCTCCAACTCAGTAATCTCTTTGTCATCCGCTACTTCAACCTCGACTGCAACAACCTCAGGGGCCTCCTCACTGGCCTCTGAGATATCGCTGGTTTCAGCCTCCTCACCTTTCAAAGGATTTGATAAAACATGAAGCAGCTCCAGTAGCAAAACGAGACATCAAACCATCACTTTTGCAAGTTTTCCAAGAGTGCACCCAAAGACTCATGCAAAATTGAAAGCTCTGCATGTTTTGCATAGCCCAAAACATTTTTTCTCTCTTTAAAGGATAAGCCAGTAACACCGTTTTGGCCATAAGCCTAAAAGTATGACGTTCTCTCTTAACGTTCATCAAGAGCTATGTTTGTGTAGATATGTCCTCAGTACCATCCAGCTAACAGTGGTAACGTTAACTCATCCAGTTCCTGAAGGGGTTACAACACCCACACGAATTGCTTGTAGTGCTACCTGCAGTGAGATTGATTTCCCAACCTGAGCTTATAATTAGGCTATCAATATATGAATGGTCAATGTTTGGGTAAAAAATAAATTAAAAAAACCCTCTCCTAAGGCTCATCTCCTTCACTTCCATCTGTATGCACTACAGTTAAAATAGCCCCATTACAACTGCTGTGCAATCAGTGAGAAATCTTTTGTAATACATTATGCTTTTTCTTTGCACATCATTTTCTTTTTCAATTTGTATAATTTTATATATTTGTATCAATTTCAAACATATCCTTATTGGTGGCAAATCCTGCCCCAGAAGTTAATATTGGATTCCCCCTAAGGTCAAGGACCCATTTAGCAGGACCATCAAGATTCCACGTCCAGGTGGTGACGGTAGAATGTGGCCATCGTGTGGATAGTGTTTCGCTATTCGCGTACACACACACATTTCTTTACAGTTTCAGGAGCACAGAATGTGTTCTTTTCAGAACTGATGGAATACTCTATCATACACTGCTGCCTCTGGAATGTATAAACCTTAAAAACGTCATAATATGCATATTACTAGACGATAGACATTTTTAAAATAAAATTGGGTTTATACTTATGGCCAATGTGTTTTCATTTTTACAAGTCAACTTAACACCGTTTTAGCTTAAAGTGTTTGCATGAGTACTTTGTGTACGGTTAATAAATTGCAGTGGATGAACAGCAAGGAGCAGAGACAAAAGGTGCTAAACAGAGGGCTGACAAAGGGTAAGGCAGTATTCTGGTTGTACCCATGGATGAAAGGATATTCGCTTACAGCACACTGTAGTTTTCAGAGTTTGTTTCCTAGACCCTTGCAAAGTGGCAAATGTGAACATATGCAGCCAGTAAAGACGATCGTCAATTTGAAAATTATCAGCATGCAATCGATGTGTAAAAACATTGACCAAGTGTATCAGTGTTCCGCATGCACAGACGCTTATTTTAAATGGCCACATGATTAACACAAAGCTGTTATGGCCTGCAAAAAGGACGCAAGAGTGAGCTACAGTAAGGCGACTCGCTTTCATGCTCCTTTTCCAGCCACATGCGTCTTTATGTGCAGTCATTGCAGACACACTTAAATACGGTAATCTGACCAACAGGTGAACATTTGTTTAATGAATAGCTTGCTTCCCCCACAGCACTGTAACCCATTTGAAAACTTTTAGATAAATGATTAACTAGGCTGTGTTATGCATGGAGCATTTGACAGCACTTAGAAATCTGCTGCTCAAAATGTCTTTAGATATTGAAAATTCACCATGGCAAACATCTTGTCTGCACTCAGCCCAACAACCACATAGGTTTCTGCAACATTAACAAATGAAAATATCACTTGTGAGCACAGTCTCATGTCTTAGACAGGTCTGCAACCCCGCTTTTCACATTATCTCCAAGCATACAGTGCTTCCACTGCAGCAAGGGATTCTGGGAAATGATATACAAGTGAGCCCACTGTCACATTTTGCTTCAAATCTATTTTGACATTAGCATTTACTGGTAGCCAAGGCTGCAGCCCACGTGATATCAAGCATTTGAGACACAGAGCCTGATACTTGTAAAGTAGGGAGGAGGTGTGGTATTTAGGTTGAGGCATTGTTCTTGCATATACACAAGTACAGTATGTGGGCTGGATTTGATTGTGACAAATCTAATACAGAGTGCTTTTCCTGGTAATGTACAGATTAATAAAAGCTTCAGACTTAGAACTACGCAACTAATTTTGACAGATTTATTATAAATCATTCTTCCTGGTAATGCTCAGGTTATTAAGAATTTATATTAGTGTTAGGGACCCTCGAGTTGTGGTCGGCCTTTCAGTGGCTCAAGGGCTTACAACACTTTGGCCAAAATGTTAAACTAAAAGACCATTTTATTTAATAGATATCTATACATATATATTTAGGCACTGTACCGTGTATAAGTTTCACTGGATGTGCACTGAGCTCTGTCTGTGTTTCATGTTCTGTCTCTGGTTTTAAATATATATTGCCATGCTCAGTAGCATTCCTCTGTGACACTTATATGCTTATATATGTTGTGGTTATTTTGGGGGTTCAATATGAGCTTGTGGGTGTCCTGTATGTTTTGAGAACTACAATTCACCAGAGTCAACCAGCCTATACTGAAAAGCAACAGCTAAACAAGATAAAGCCTTGTGTGTTAAGGGAAGCAAGCATAGGGAAAGGTGTTACGGTAGTTGCATGTTATTACAGTTGTTATTACACACAAAAACCACACGTTCCATGTTAGTTTCATGTTAAGACAACCTAAATCAGCTAACCAACAGGAAAAAAACCACCTCCAAAAGATAAAAGGAAAAAATATTTCTCCAACAACACAACCTTAATTGAAAAATCACAAAAAAGAAGAAGGACAGACAGCCAAAACAAAACATTCAGAGAGTTTATTTATTGGACAGTCATATACACACACATTTAAATCAGAGCAATCAGCCATAACCACTTCATTTTTTTCTTTACAGATTTCACAAAGTTGTCTTAAACAGAATCGCCTGTGAACTTAACCCCTTCTGTGCTAGAGGTATTTAAGAGCACAATAAATATAGTAAGATAGCTTTAAAAAAACAAAAACAAAAAACTTCCAATTGATTTTTTGCTGCGGTTTTAAAGCCGGAAGTGAGAACAAAAATCATCGCTAGTTAGGCTGCACGGCAAGATGGACTGTCCCTTTTTTTGCTCCTATACCTTCAAGTTGAGATAGATTTGTCCCTTGACTTTACTCTGGAAATTGTAAAAAGCAAAGTTACAATTAGAAGAAAAAAAAATAATTAAAAAATGTTTTAAATGTCTCATCTGAGCCTCAAGTTCAAAATCCTTATGCAAGAGACTGACTAATATAATGTTTTATGTAAGGGCAAACCAGAATTCTATAGAAGGGCAAACCAGAATGAATAAGACTTTTAACCAGTCAGCAAACACAAAAACATTACAAACTGTTGGGACATCCTCTGTTATGAGCAACTCGTGTGAGACGTCACATACTAATAATTATGCTTTGTGTAGCAAAAAATTATATCTAATAAGAGCTAACTGTAAAATATACAAGGAGAAATGCATGCACATGTATTGCTCATAGGATACTGCACATGACAAAAGCTCCTTCGATGGCGACAACTTGATGCAGATTTTGACTGGAGGTTACCATGGTGACAGTGGCAGTTTGTGGGCCTTTGCTTCAGGTTTGTAATTGCTTACAAATCGTCAGAAAAACAAGGGGGAGGGGGGAATAAAATAAAAGCAAACCTTTGTGGCAAGTTTCACAATTTTTATGCTATGTTACATATTTACACCAATAAGCCACCACACTAAATATTAAAATCAACTTTCTTCCCCCAACACAGCTAATTGTTCAGAACAGAGGAGTGTTATATCAAAATATGCTGCTTAGGCTGGAATTTCACACTCTTAATATATACACACACAGTGTTAGACAGGGTAGAACGCGCCACACCATGTCAATTTGCCTGGGTGCTGTAGGAAATGCAAATATGTCGTTCAAACTAGGAAGACACTCGTGCTTCTTAGATAAAATGCAAAACGGGTTTTATTTTAAATATATCAACGTTTTGGTTCTCTCTAGAAAGGTCCATAAAAAAGAACCAAAAACATTGAACATATTATATACAAATATACATACACACACTTTTTTTTCTTCAAAGAAGCCAGAGATCACCTTCCTGTTTTGAATGCTATACATACATGCATACACTACGCACAAGTCTGAGCAGTGTAACCACTGCAAATTTTTTGCTCAATATTGCACACAACGGTCTGCAATTAAAATTACTACTTCAATTTCATTTGAAAGCTAAAAAAATCAGTGCGGTTTCAGAGTAACCAACAGGGCCAAGGCAGCATATTATGTAACCACAACAATAAACAAGGACAAATATATTTATACACATATAACACAGAAGAGAACACACTACTTACCATTACCTCCTGATGAAAAGACAAGAAGTGGGTATTAAAGTTTTGTCATTAAAAAGCTTTGCGCAAAATGTTAAATTTATTTGAATTGTTACATATTTAAAATAGGGGAGGCCTGTAATACATGGCAAGGCAATGCATTAAGGATCCCTGTGGCAGAACAGGAATTCATTGTGCCGTTTAAACCAAGTGAAAAAACGTTGAGCATCCCCTTAAAACGACTTTGTACGGTCTACAAAATAATATTTGTATGTGTGTATTATTTATGATCTAGCACTGTAGAGCCCCAACCGCTTGAATGCATTTGTTTTTTGTGTAGTGTAAAATTGGCACAATCTTGGGAAACAATTTCTTGGTTCCATAGAATATTTTGAGGTTGTTGGTTTCTGGTGTTTATCTGTCTGGGAATTACTTCTAATGCAGCAACTCACACTGCTCAAATGTGTATGATTAATACACCCCCCCACCCCTCTTCTTTTTTTTTTAAATAAATAGACACCAATAGGAAAATAAGGAAATAAGTAATATACATGTATATATAAAACACACTTGTCAAACTGTGTACTGCACATATACAATCCCAATGTTGAAAGGATTACGTACATAAAATAGCATATAATGTACTCTAACAAAGTTCTTAGCTACAGTATGAGGGAGCAAAACAGAATGACATTTGTAATTCCACTTGATATTTACACTTAACGCTGCAGTTCAGTCAATATCCTGCATGTGTGTTTTTTTTTAATAAATCAGTTCTGTAGTAAGAAAAAATACTTTTAGCATTTTCTGTTTTTAAAAACAACAACTTTGAAAGACCAATTTTCTTGTATTCTATTTTAACAGCCATTTGCTAAGGCACTGCCCCTTCATGTCCTGTCACAAGCCCTGGCACACCCCTTTGTCAGCCCTGCCCTCCCTCTAGCACATGTCAGTGCTGGAGTGCTCATGAATATTCATGAGCTTCCACTGAGTGACAGAGGCAGAATATAAACATATGCCAGCTCTAATTATGTCACCAAATTTCGCCTATCAATACATGGAGAACGAATTGACCTGCAGCTATACAGTTCTTTAGGTAATTAGAGATTGCCCACATGAAACTATTGAAGTAAAAAAGTAAATTAAAAAAAAAAAAAAAAAAGACTGAACTGCAGCTTTAACCTGCAGAAGCACAGCTACCTTTTTAAAGATTAAGGGAAGTATCACAACACTTACTAAATTAATACTTCCCAAAACACCAGCAATGTTTTCATCAAGAACAAAGTGCAGTAACAGAGAAATGTAGAGACTTGTGAGCCAAGTGCGTCTATGTTAAAAGATGCAAACAAAGACACATACTGCAGCTAGATTGGCAAAAAAAAAATTTTTTTTTTAAAAAAAACACACAATTGGACTCCAAACCTCGAACTCCGATATCTACCAGTGTGTCTTGTTTTGAAATGGCAGACAGTGTTCGAGAGGACTCATTTCAAGATCAAAAAACCTGTTCCTTCTAATTTTTAATAAGTTGTATGCAATGTTTTTTTCATGAGCAGAACAATGAATGAGTAAACAAAATGGTAACACTGCTGGATCCAATTATGAATACAGTAGGGTTACTGAGCTGTGATCTTACCCTTGGGAGGCCATGCTTTTGCCGTCCATTCTTGTTTTGGTCGGTTGTCAATCTCTGTGTGACGATCCTGAAAACGGGATCTGTCGGAGGCAAGTGTTCTGTACACCTACAATTGCAGGAAGACGTCAGCAAGAGACATTCCAATGGAACAGTCAAAATACAATGCTCATGTGCATCAACACTAGAGATTTACCAATGGAACCGAATTATACAGTCATACTGAGGGGGGTGGGGTAAGACAGGTAAGCTTTAGAATAGTATTTATGCTATTTTATGTTTATATTATTGCTAGAAATAAAATAGATCTGCAAATGTTGTATTTACTATTTTGCAAACCCATGCAGCATTACATTTGCAGCTCAACCCTGTTATAGCGTGATCTGCTACAACACGGATCCGCTTATAACGCAGTCTAAACGTGGCTCCCGATTTAAAAACAGTTTTTTCCCCCCAAAACATTCAATGCTTTATTGCTAATGGACACACACACACACGGAGATGAACAAGAATACATTTTAAATAATACACATGCAGGAATCGAACACAGGACCTTTGCTAGACCAATTCTTTACCTGCTACACCACATGGGACTGCACTGTGTACAATATGTTATGTTTGCTTTTAGAGTGAAGTGAATTGGAAATAGCATGGTTACAAATACATACAGCTTAATCCCGTTACATCGCGGTCTGAGCGTGACTTATAAATTATACCATATCATACAGGAATCAAACCCAGGACCTTTCATATACTAGTACCAATTCTCTACCTAAACACCACAGGCTTAGTGTGACAAAACAGACTCTATAAATATACTTAACCTCTCAGCACATTGCAATGGACTGCACTGTGTATTATGTATATCTTAAGTTTGTTTTTAGAGTCTGTGACATCACACAATTTCTGTGGCGTAGAGGTAGAGAATTGGTACTAGCATATGAAAGGTCCTGGGTTCCATTACTATATGATACTTTATCATTTATAAATTACACCGTAATAAAAATAAAATAATTTATAAATGATAATTTGTACCATATAATACTGGAATCGAATCCAGGACCTTTCACATGCTAGTACCAATTCTCTACCTCTACACCACAAGGATAGAGTGATGTCACAGACTAAAAAACAGACTTAAGTACAGTACACAGTTATCTAAGTGAACAGAGTATACATTATATACAAGACATTGCATGCACAGTTAAAGATAATATATATTATAGACGTATGTAACAGTTACAGACCAAATGAAAATGTTGGACAGCTTTAGTTTTGAAAGAACTTCAACTTGTGGTGGCTGAGAGAGTCTCCGGTAGATACACTTTCTGAGTAGCAGACTTAGGGAGGATTTGTTCCCATAAAGTACACCCAGTTTGGCATAGGATTTGGATGTCAGGTTATCATTGTGCATCCCAAATGTTAAATGGGAGTCAAACCATATGCCCAGGTATTTAAAACTAGTAACAGGCGTTAGGGTGGCATTAGCGTTGTTTCTGATCTGGAGCTCAGTCATTGGAAGCTTTCAAAATGTAGCCTTGGTCCCAAATACCATTGTTGCAGTCTTATCATTATTTAAAAACAGTTTGTTTTGGGAAAACCAATTTTCAAGTCTCAAAAAGTCAGATTGAAGTATATGTTCAAGGTCAGAGAGGCTAGGGCTGTGTGCATATAAGGTTGTGTCATCTGCATACATGTGTATTGAAGCTCCCTTACAAGTTGTAGGAAAATCATTGATGAACACCGAGAAGATTAGGGGCCCCAGAACAGAGCCTTGTGGGGCACCACAGGTGATATCCAAGGGGTTGGAGTTAGAGCCTGAGAAGACATAATGGGTTCTACCCAATAGGTAGGAATGAAACCAGTTTAAAGCATGCTTTCCTATTCCAGAACACTGGAGTTTAAGCAAGATAACATGAACAGGAAGGACCCATGAAAATAAGCACCCCATATTGTAAGAGCAACAATTGCCTCCAGCGACCAAAACAATCCATTATGATAAGAAAATAATATGGAAAGACTTTGTGGGGGAAAAAAAAACCCTTATAATGGTTCTCATTGACATACAAGGTGGCAAAAATGTGTACATATACAATTATGCAATGCACAAAAATGTAACATGAGATTTACAGAAGAAAAGAAAAAACACCATATAGGAATATAAACTGTCAAATTTTCAATGCTTAGAGCTGCCCCTCACAATCGTGGACTATTAAGCATCATATAACTAGTCTGATGGCAAATGTTACAATTTGTCATGGAACCAGAACTACCTTTCTGACTCACCTCCCTCTCTCCTCTGCAGCTTCTGCCAGTCAGAACTTATTCCCAGCTGCATGGAGCCTGCACACACATACTGTGCCTGTGTAACTCGCAACAATGTTGCATTTCTTGCCTCTGGCCATGGAATCAATGAGCTGCTACTGCAGTCTCTGAGATCCTCACCAGAATGGGCTAGTCCGCCCCCCCCTCCTGTCTATTCAGAGATAGCCTGCCCCTAGACTATTCCTTTACCCACACAGCCCCTCACTTCCTTTGCAACCCTGGAGACAGTGAGTACAAGATCCTTCCCTGTTCATTCCCCATGGTGAGGCCATCTCTTTTTACCGGTTCCTAACTAATAATCACCACTACATACCATCCACAAGTATCTGTGTTCTGCTGCTTTTCCCAATAAAGTGGAGGAAATATTACAGGGCTTGGAGTGATTTAAAAGGGAACTGTGTTAATGCTATCGGGAGCCATTCACACATCAAACGTGACCCTGGCTTCAGAAAACAATTACATATTTGCAATTCTCATGAATCAGTCAGAACCATGATATTTACCATTTAGTAAATTCAGTCAGGTGGAAAATCTTCCTGGCCACACCCTCTGGCATTTCTAGAACATCAGAGTAATCCCTTTGAAGTCACTTTAAAAATGGGGTTTTGTTAAATCCCCTGTTATAAAAGGAGTTGACTCCATTTCTTAAACTAGGTTTTGGCCCTGGATAACCACACTCTTAGACAAACACAGAACAAACAGGCCAGGGCACTGGCTTGACCTGCCATAAAAACCTATGCCTTATAATGTTTAAGATATAACTTGCAACTCTATCCACCTTTAAAACACACCTCAAAACACAACTGCTTAAGGAAGCATATGAGTAGCTCCATGGCTGATAATTTACACCTCATACATTAATCTTGGCCCCTTGCAGACGCACTTCCAGAACGCCCTCCTACTGTGTCTGTGCGTTCTTCCTACCAACCAATTTGATTTTAAGCTCTTCGGAGCAGGGACTCCTTTACCTAAATGTTACATTTGTCTGAAGCACTTCTCCCCTTCATATTTTATATTATTTGTTGTTATTTATGATTGTCATGTGTATTACTGCTGTGAAGCGCCATGTACATTAATGGCACTATATAAATAAAGACATACATACAACTCACATTAACCTCTGGTGTGCCAGATTATTAAAATTCTGGATATTGTCTGGCCATATTACAGAAGTTAATATTCTAATTGGAAGACGGTCCTGCGGATTCCACCAGCAACACGAAAAACAAACACTGTGAAGGTCTGGCTCACCGTTACTACCAAGGATGGACATCCACAATAAAGTGTATACACACACACAACTCAAAAACCCCTTCAAGAAGTTGGCAAATTACAGATCCAAGTCATTATTTTGAAAAACATTTTTGTTAATGTCACATTTCAATCAAACAGTGAGGCAAATCCTTTATTCTGTAGCACCCAGATACAACCGCTTGTTTTGTTTCTTTTTTTTGGTGGGTGATAGAACATGTGGTGCCCATTTCTTCCATATAAAAATATGGCTCAATATGATGTACTTCGCTTTCCCGTCTCTCTCAAAAACCAAAGTCCTACATCTAGGTACACACACAGTAGTACTCTACTACTATATTCACAATTATTTTTTCTGGTACATAAGCCAAATACAGTTAAGGTTATAGAATAAAGTGAATTTTGCACAAAATATTGTAAATGTCCTTCCATATCGGAGAGCTGCAAACTAATCAAGAACAAAGCAGAATAGAGCACGTCTGTCCACCATCTGCATAGAACAAAATCCTCTTTAGCACGCCTAATCTCTGTGCGGTTCTCTCAATCCTATTTAAAAATTAGACCATGATAAATATCCCTACACACAAAATTAGCTTCCCAGTCAATTTCAAGTATGTATATGCAAATATATATCTTTAGTTGAATAGTGCCATCAATGTACATAGCGCTTCACAGCAGCAATACACGCGACAATAGGAATCAATGGGAATAAGCACTTCAGCCATAAAAAAACTATACATAAAAGGAAAAGGAGTCCATGCCCAAAGACTTTACAATTTAAGTGGTAAGTAGAATCCCTTACATAGACCGGAGGATTTTTTACTGGTACGGGCATATGCAAAGAGTAATGGTAAATGCATACGAGATGCATAGTACTAGCCAAGGCAGCTACCCAAATGCTTCATTAAAGAGGTGTATTGAAAGATAGGCCTTAAAAAGGAAGTGGAGAGAGGGTGCTTGTCAGATATAGGAAGGGCATTCCAGAAGTGTGGGGCAGCAAGAGAAAGGTTTTATATACAAAAAAGGCACAGGCAGAAAACATCCTGATGTTTGCAATAAATTATATGCCCAGCCATAATTTCGCAAATCAGCATTTTCATCTCTTGCCCCCTTTCTTTTTTTACTAAGTTTTGGGAACACAGGTTACTAAAACTATACTATGCTTGCATAAACTTGGGTAGGATAAATACTGGATGCTTGCGTTCTTTTTCCACAATGTTGACATGTTCTGTACTAATGCACACACGCAAACAAGGAAGTTAACCAGGGAGACACTCACCACCAAAGCTTTTTACAGGAACACTTGAATTGTTCAAGACAAAAATTGGTAAGAAAAAAGTTAATAAAAAAATAAATTAAAAAAAAAAAAAAAAAATAGATGGATAGTGAATACTTGAGTGACCTAAGATTTGCAGATCTCATCATAATTTTTGCCACAATTCCCAAAGACCTTCAGCAACAAAATCAGAGAACTCGCCGAACAAAGCAAGGGTACGTTTAAAGTCCTTGCTACAGCGACGTCACTCGTCGCTGTAGCAAAAGTTGCACTCTGGTGTGCGATGCAGCTGGCTGCAAGGGGCGGTGACGTCAGGTAGGGGGAAGGCAGAGGGGCGGAGTCAGCAAGGGGGGAATGCAGAAATGGAGAGTTCCAGCTCCAAAAACAACTGATCAGAAATGTGCGTGGAAGCAAAGCAAACACGTAGTGTGGAAACACATTTAAAGGCTGCAGTCCCAGTGACTGCCACAGCGCATGCCAAGCACAGGCCCCCCAGTCACTCAGGGCCGAGTACATGCGTCGGCGCACATTCAGCAGCCGCACTGTACTGCAAGATTCCACAGACAAAAAAAATAAAAATTGTGTGGAACTTGCGACGGAGCCGTGGCCACGTCCCGCCGGCGGTTCAGTCAATGAGGGCGAACCAGCCGTGTGAGGTCATGGCTACGTCACCGCCCCGACACCGCCCCGCCCTCTCCCGTCGCAACCTCTCCCTCCCAGGACCGCGTGTGCAGCGCTGTGCACGCGCCGCTCCCCCCCCCCCGCTGGGCGCGAGTGCACTGGGACCGCAGTCAAAGGCAGCAAAAACTAGCTCCAAAGACTTGATATTAAGATCGATATATTTGTCAAAGGGCTGATACCTCAAACAAGTAAACAGAGCCATAGAATGGCTTTATACAATGACAGAGAGGAATGAGAGATTAATGTTTATGATGGATAATACCTACCTCAGGGATGACTTGTTTTTTGGAAGACAAACAAATGTTCACCACATGCTATGTGACTGGCTTGCTGCAACTCATATGTAGCTTCCATAGCTGCAAATATCAAAATCTTTCAGCTACAGAGATTTTGTTAGCTTTGTCGCTGCTCGTCGCCATCGTTCCGACTATACGCTGTCGCTACGGACTACATTGGGTTGCTTTGTGGCTGCAAGCTGTCGCTAGAACTATAAAACTAAGCCTAAGAATGTGGGCCTTCATATGAATCTCAGCAAGACCAACGTGATGTGTAAATGTTGCAAGTCTACAAGTTATCAAAATGAAATTGACATCTACGGTAGTTCTAAGACTATGTTTACCTTGGCCAGTAAGTATCAACGGTTGGGAACATTTCAAATGAAAATCAATAGAAGAATGGAGATGGGATGTTATTTATATGGATTTGTCATGTATATTACTGCTGTGAAGCACTATGTATTAATATTAATTATGCATTAATAGCGCTATATAAAGACATACATACATGGAATAAATCCTTGATTAAGTGGCAGAGGGATACGAAACACGTTGGTTTGTTGGAGACAATTGCTCCATAAACTAGGATCGGTTTGATCCGACCTAGTTGTCTGGATATACTTTGCCCTATTCAACCTGAGACGCGCCCTGGGATTGAGACAAGAACCAAGCAAAATTCTGTGACATCACAAAAAGGTAATGAAAACGTGTTTCTGAATTAACGACCATCGTTGGACAGAGATAGTACTGTACTGGATTCCAAGGGATATCAAAATTCCAATATGACTGTGGTGGTGAAAGGGTTAACCAGGCCAATAATGTTCTTATACAATACACTTACTGGTGAAGCACCATCTACCAAATCACCAATAATAAAGGTATTATGCCCGGCTGGTTAACGCTAAACCTTGTTGGGACTGAGGGGGTTAAATTGGATGGTCACCATAATGCCATGTTTTCCCCTACCCTATCTTTGTTGTCCCTATTTTGCATCCCAGAAGCTAGCTGCAGTTATATGAATGTATGAACTGTGCAAATTGTAGTCGCAACACAAGGGGGAGCTTCTAGCGCTGTGCCAAGCATTGCTTGAATAAGCGTGCCTGCGAGTAAGTGGCTGCCTTGAAGATGGGTATCACTTTCTAAGCCGCAGACATCTAAACCGCAAAGTCAATTGAATAAGTGTTCTGCGGTCTAGCTGAAGTACCTTCTTGCTACATTGTATCCAGCCTCCTCGTTATCCACTTGATGTGAATTGATGGCGCGCGTCTGCGGTTACCGATCAAAGCCAGCACAGATATGTTGTATGCCGGCTTGTAACCCAGACCGATTGTAGGTCAAACCGCAACCCACATAACAGTGCCCCTTCAAAAAGTGGATAACTTGCGCTAGGAAAGAGCTAGCACTCTAATTTTTGGAGTGCAGCTAGTTAAAAATGTACCATGAACATACATATTGGTTTTATATGTGTTGCACATACAGAACCTACATATAAAAATAAACTGTATTCCAATGGTGTTTAAAATGTAAAGGCATGAACCATTTCCTGTCAGCCCGGCAATGAATCCATTAACATGCCCATATGTGATGAATGATCTGAGGGATTTTTCATCTCCGTACTTCAAAGGGCACCCTGCTAAATTGGTGCCCCAGTGTCAAGAGAAGTCCGGAGTTGAAAAGCCTCAGAGACCCTAGGTGTTAGGGTGGCCGGACTATTGCCAAGTATCAGATACCAAGTATGGGCGCTTCACACTTGGTAGCCAAACCCCAGACTTGTTGTCGCCAGGTAAGAGGTTGGGCCCGGTATGCTAAGCAGCTTATGTGAGTTTAGCGCATGCTCTTAGCAGACCGGGAAGTAACTTTTGCCCGTTCTCTGAACTCCTGGCAAGTCTGGGATAGATGGGAAAAGTTGTTCCCACGGGAGGATTGGCTGTGTATGTTAGGGCTCTTAACCCTATAAAAAGGCCTGCAGCCCAGTCCTAGGGAGATTCACCCAAGAAACGTCCTAGTTCCAGCATCAGCGGTTCCGGTGTGTGAGGGGTTAACCATATTGTAACAAAGATTTGCACCCCTCTTCCAGAATTAGTTTGAGCTGGGGATTCCTGAACCAATCCTGTAAGGACTTTACAAAACTATTCCTTTCGGCGGAGATATAGGGGTGGCAAGTTGCACCCCTAGCCAAGGACTGTCGCACGGCTCAAATCGCGCACCCACTTGCATGCATGCAGGGTTGCCCAGAGACTTTGTTTGCAAGTCATTCGTTCTGTGGACATTTTATTTCGTTTCCCCATCCCAGTAAATGTTTTATCCAGTGTAATTGTGAAGAAGATTTGCACGTTTGTCTGAAAATAAATTACAATTTATTTTGCCCACATTGTGCTCAATCCAAAAGTTAAAAAAAACCTGTAGGTATGTGAATCTGGTAGAGGAATAAAAAAATAAAAATAAAAATTCTTGCAAAACCATTGACATGTTGCTTGTAGAACAGAAAATTCCAGAGCAAAGAATTCCACTCATGATGGAATAATGCCATAGTTCCTCTCATCCATAAGGAGACAATGACGACCTCAAGAACTAGAGACCAATCAGTCTATTTCCAATTACTTACAAGATTTTTATAAAGATATTCACTAATAATCTACAGACCCTTGACTTTGCCAAGCCTAAGGCTTCGTAGCACGCGCTACAAACAAACGTGTGTATTCCAAAGAGCATGGGTTGGTTCTATGCTAGAGCTGCTGCCCTGAATGGTAGAAGTTGTGGGTTCTAATCCTCTTGGGTCCGGCATGGTTACACCCTTCATCACAGGGGTCTTTAAACTGATTGCTTTGAAGGATATATTTTAAAGGTGTGACTCATGCTAATATCTATTCAGAGTATATTTAAATATCTCCCATGGTACCTCGTGTATGTTCATTTTTCAGCACAGGCATGTTTCCTTAATTTATTTGAAGGGAGGTTTGAGAGGACACACACACACACACACACACACACACTCTAGGTTAGGAAGTTGTAGTCCTCCTCCTCCCCCGCCCCATTAGTTGGCGAGAACAAAACCTGCGTGTTGCAGCTGTGATGTTAGATAGATAGAGATACACACACACACACACACACACACACACACACACGAGTTTGGACAGTTTTTTTGAGCTACAGCTCGCTGTATCATAGCGAGAGTGCTACCGATCGGGAAGAAGCAGTTTAAGAGAGTTTGCCATGTTATCGGAGCTCTCTGAATGGCTACACATGCAAACTTGCTCGAAAAGGGCTCAAAGCGGTCGAGAAGTCACTTATCGGAGCTACCTGAATAGGACCCTTATAGTTTTTCTGTAAACTGTTCTAACATGTTCATCTTTTCTCCAACTGAAAAAAGGTGTAGGATAATAATAAATAATAAACTTAGATCCTTAAGGCCCAATACACATCAGCATGTAAGGGAGAGAGAAACCTAAATGATGAAGGAATACTCACACACACCCCTCCAGCAGTCACTGAGACGCCCACTAGCAGGTAGTAAGGCAGAGCACTTCCCGAGGAGCCAGGAACACTGCTGGAAGACATCCGATGGAGCGGAGCTAAGGAAACAGAGACAGAGTCAAACCACTCACCCCTGAGCACTCTAGAATTTACATTTTTACAGGGGAAAAGATAAAATAAAAGACATAAGAACAATAAAGTACGCAAAAACACACACAAAGATTTACTCTGAGTTAATAAGCAACACCAAATGTGACTGACAGCTAGGCAAGGATAAACCTATCAGATCGGTGGTTCATGGTCAGGCCTATTTTATTTATTTATTTCCACCGCAGAAGCCAAAAAAAAAAAAAAGTTTACTAAAACCGGACATACTTGAAAAAGTTGCCAGGACAGCCTGCAATGCATTGCTCTGTACGCCTCCCTGAGGCCTCGTTCAGGGTGCCAGAGGCAGGAGTTGGAGGGAGGGAGGGAGGGCGTGAGGGAGGGAGGGCGTGAGGGAGTGTGTGGGGGAGGGCGTGAGGGAGGGTGTGAGGGAGGGAGGGCGGCAGTCTGCTGGGCGATGTGTGTTCATCCTCCCAGCAGACTTTTTCAGGAGTTGAGGAGGGGGCGGGGCTACAGACCTGAGGTTAGGGATCCAAGTTGCAGTCTTGAAATCATTCTCAAGAATGATTTCATTGGCTGCCGAGGTCCCAGTGACGCTGCTGCAGCTTCAAAAAACGAATTTTTTGTTTATTGAAACTGTAGCCAGCGTCAACTCCGGGCTTCGGAGACAGGGCAGCACGCCCTCCCTCCGAAGCCTGCACCCTGAACGAGGCCTGACACTGGAGGGTTTTTAAAAAGTGTGCAATTTCCCCGATTTTAAAAACCCCCAAAAACAAAAATTGCAAAGTCAAGTGAAAAACATCAGGAAATGATCACTCACTTGACATTTCAATATACAGTATGCGCTTTAAATGTGGCCCAATTAACAAGTGAGATGTAGTCCTGTTCAGCAACCTGCCAAACGATGTTGGAAAGAGTCCCACAATTAAGATTAGGAACTTTCTTAGCAAGAAAGAAAGCACAGTTTTTACGTACATAAAAAGGTGGTGGGGGGAGGGGGGGTGGAGATGAGAAGTTTATTTATTGCAGATGTTTTCATTCATTATGGAATGGTGTTGTTGGAATCAAAACCCTACCACCAGCCTTTGAATGGAAAATGTTATGCTTCTCCATATTCAGTTCACACAATGACTGTGTGGCATCTGCCATGGTATGTTTTACACCTGAATGCCTAACACGTTCTAATTTTATTAGACACTTTGAGCAACACATTCCAAAGCAGGCTTTTTGGGGCAACTCAGTGATGTGACCAACCAGCACATAATGACTTATTCAATGCCAACAATGCATTGCAGAGCAGTTCACTGAACAGTACAACGCTAATGCAATCGATCTAGCAAACAAAATAAATGTGGACAGCTTTTTAGACATTTAAATACATTTTTTTTCCCCAGCAACCTCCCCAAGGACATGTAGAGAAACCACATTCTCCAAGAGGCTCCTCCTTCAGGGAGAGATATAGATATTCAGAATTTGCCTCCTGTGTTAAACCATCTTTAAAATGCACATTGGATGTAGCGGTTGTAAGCTTCTAAAGGATCATTTTGGGTCGACAGGAGGAACCCTTGGATAATTTGTTATGGAACAATACCGGTTAATTCAAAATACAAACACAGTCCTTTATATATAATAAAAAAAAAAAAAAAAAAAACACAGAGCGTCTAAAACTCTGGTTAATTAGCCAGTTCACCAATTCATCGACTATTGAATAAACAAGACAAGGATCACAGGCACCCGAATCCAGTTAGAACATTCCCTTAAGCAGAATGACTAAGTGCAAATTAAATCAGTGCATGATAGGAGCTTTATTTGACTTGTTCAAGTGAATCTGCACACAGTGTACCGATTACCAAGACAGGAATGTGTCAGATTTGTATCAATTGTTTATCTAGGAATAGAGCCCTGCAAAATAAAAATCTGTACGCAACAGATAAATGATTCTGCACACACGAACCAGCTTTACAAATGATAGATTAAACAATTACATCTTATATTGTACACCGTCCTTTTGAAAAATATTTATTTCAGATTAAAAAATAAAAAAAAAGACTACTGTCTACCCTTACAGTTTTAGCATTTGCTGAGCAACTGAAAGGTGAATCAATCAAGGAGTATTGTATAATCACATTGCTGACGACAGAAAAAAAAAAACACTCCTCCAACCCTTCCTGGCTGCTAGACTCCGTGCCAGCATAAATCTATAGCAAAGTAGAGCGATTTCACAATGAGGAGGAGAAGTCTGACAGCCGGCCATGATCACCGTGCTGCTCCCAATCTCCATTTCCTAACATGTGTGACCTTCACTTCTCCTAGGCCGTAACTTCCCTGCCTCCTGCAAAGCTTTCTTTTGCCTTATCGAGCAACGACACATACGTGACTGACACACCGTGGAAGAAAAACACAGGCTGCCAGGATATAGCTTTCTCCAGTTTTATTAGGCCAGATAAACAAGTAGGTCTTGGGGGGCTTTAGCTTTGTGTGCACCATGTACATTAGTATATTATGCATACACACAACAAAAACAAAACAATAATGGAGGAGGTGATTGCAACACACTGTACTGCAAGGGTGGCCAACTCCAGTCTTCAAGGGCTACTGACAGGTCAGGTTTTCTGGATACCCTTGCATCAGCACAGGTGGCTTAATTTAAGACCGCACCACCTGTGCTGAAGCAGGGCTATCTTTAAAACCTGGCCATTCAGAACAGAGTTGGCCACCCCTGGTGTACTGTATACTTCTGTGGCAGCGAAGATGTCAAACCGCTCACTGTATTCCCAGATTATACATCAGAACACCTGGGCTATGGCGTGCTGAAAAAGGGACAGACATGGCTGTACACATGTTGGGATTGTGCAAGATATACAAAAAGCTTTGACTAAAAGCAGATTACCACAAGCTAATATCAGTAAAGATAGCCACAAATTCTCTTTCCAAAATATGCCTTTTCCAAGATTAAATAAAACACACATTAACGGGTGCCAATAAAAGGTCTGTTACTTGAATCAAGTCCTGCTCGTCGATGTCCTTTCCATCAAAGGCCTTACAATTTATCCTAAGCAGCCAACCTTATATACCCACAGCATACATAGGGGGCACCAACATACATAGTCTATGCAGACCTCTTTTCCATACATGGCAGATTCCCCTACAGGGATGAACACATTTAAAGCAAAAACAGCTGCATCCTACCAAAGGAGAAGGCTGGACATGGTTTCTCAGCCTCGCCTACAATCATATTCCCAGTTACATAAACAGCAATCACACCTACAGGGGAAAAAAGGTGCTGTAAACACCAGCACAATAAACTCCCCGCCCTGAATGTACAGTATGCAGGAGAGACAAGCCATGTATTGTATAATAGGACTACAATGAGAGCTACAAAGATCGAATATAGTTAAAGTAAATGCTACATAACTATCCCAAGTATAAATCGACATACCACTTAGATGGTAAGCTCTTTGAGGAAGGGTTTCCGTTTGAATTAGTGTGTAATTTACAGGTCACTTATCTCCATTGTTTGTAATTTATTTGTCTTGTAATGTTAAAGCACTGCGTACATTGCTGCCACTATATAAATACATCAAAATATATAATTAGAGCAGTATAAACTGCTGCACATTGAGTCTATTTCTGACATTTACTACAGCTGTCTGTCTACACATTGCAGAAACTAGACTCGTTTTTGCCTCTGTGCTCTTAAAGAAGAAGATCATTTCAAACTGGTGTCACAAATGTAAAAATTGCATTTCAATTAGAAAAATACAAGACGTGTAACAATTTTACATGCATGACACACAGACTACAAGATATAGTTTATATGTAAAAATAAATAAACTGTGTGTACTCTTACACGAATAGTAGAGTTACTGCTCTAAAATTTTATAATGTTGCACCTAAAATGCAGTTCTGCACTTCTACCATTACAGCAAATACAGGCAAATGGGTATTTGTGTCTCATTCGCCTCAGAACATATGGTTACATTGCCCCCTTCACAGGAGGAAATACAGCCTACATTGTTTCTATCCGTTAACCTACATTCTGTATTGTCCTGTTATCTTCAAGGGTTCTGGGGAGAATGAGACACAAATGCCCATTTGCTGTAATGGTAGAAGTGCAGCACTACATTTTGCGTGCAACATTATAACCTTTAAGAGCATTCATTCTAAAAAAAAAAAAATATATATATATATATATCTCTATCTCACACACACACACGAGTAGGAACTCATTTTTGGGTGGAGTGCTGCACATTCATAACGTCAAGATTTATAACCCCAGAGGGTGCGGGGGGGGTGAAACAAGGTCACCCTCCTTCTCGTGTGGCTCACCATTTCGGAGCAGGGCTGCGGTGCCCCTGCTGCTTGTGGCTAAAGGTGCCAGCTTCTGCCAGGCTGCCCTGCACAGGTGCATCGTCTTGTCCGGGCGCGCGGGGTGTCCGGCGATAAGTGCACGCGGTGTCCGGGGAGCTGCGATCACAGGCGCTCGTGTCCTGGAGATGACAGCGCGTGCTGCAGATATTCGGACTGTGCAGCCTGGGCGGGGCTTTGACAGATCGCCCGCGTGCTGTTGGTGGCTATGACGTCACAGAGGGGAAGGTAACTGTTCACCGTCTAACGCCACACCTCCCGCCACGCCTTCCCCGGGTGAACGTTCCATCGCTGGTCGCGCGCTCGGTGCAGGGAGTGCGCTTGTTAATGCGGGGCTTATTATGGAGAAGAGAGAGGAGCTAACCCTAAGTGGCCCATTGCTTTGCTGCCAGTTAGCAGGCCCTTTTGGCAGCGAATGGGTCAAATAGTGCAGTGAGTTGCAGGCCCCTCTGGCAGTGAAGGGGACAAAGAACACAATTCCATGACAAGGTGACCCAAGTCAAGGTCATAAGGGTCGGAACAGGAGAGGCGACAAAACGCTGCGTGCATAATCATGTCTTCCTTCATTATAGGCACGCCGGTCACAGTTTTTATACACACAGTAACTCTAATGTCACCATGCCAGGGTTTTCTACCTCAACAAATGCTGTTGTTAAGTAGGCTGAGTCCATGGTGTGGGAGACTGCGTGGAGGTGTCCACACGGGGCGCGATCAGATTGCCTTAAGGCATTGATCGCACCCATAGACCGCACGGGCGCACACGGGCAGAGGCAGGAGGGGGCGCGCGTTGCCAAGAAATCAGTTGAAACTGATTTCTTGGTGTGACACGCAGGTCACGTGAGCGGTTCACCAGCTCAGTGACGCCCCTAGGAATGCCGCCCATGGCCCGTCCACCATGGAAAGCGCCCGCTTCACGCAGGTGACTTCACAGCCTCCGCGCAGGCGAAGGCACTATGACCCGGGCCTAAGGCTGGGATTATGGTGCCGGCGTCTGCGCGTGCCCGGCAACCCCTCTGCTGTATTTTCTTATGGGAGCTATCCCCCATGCCTGCGTGTCTACAGCGGAGAGGCGTGTTGACGTGGTAGCGTTTTGAAAATACAACAAATTTTGTAATTTCAGGAGGCTGCCGCGTGACGTCAGCGCACGTGAGCTGGTTCAGCAAATGAGGTCGATCCAGCTTCATAATGTGTCCGCCACCCCCTGCAACGCGTCAACGATCTCCTGCAGCCAAATTCACAAACCGCTTGGGCTGCAGGAGTGCGTGCGGCGGCGCTCTCGTTTGCACGCGGCCGCGAAGGTACCATAATCCCAGCCTAAGGCTGCGGCCAGGCTGGAAGCTGGCGCTCGAGTGCCATGACGTCATGCGCTCTGCTCCGCCGGGCGATTTCTGGCCAGCAAGTTGCGTGCGCTGGGGAGTATGTTTAGGGGCGCTACCATGACGTCACAGACCTGGTTCGCCCTCATTGGGCGAACCGCTCACGTGACGCATCAGCGAGCAGCTTGTCTCGCCAAGCTGCAAGCGCACAGCATATGCACGCACCCTCACCATGGACGAGGGCATTCAGAGTTATCACTCTGATCGCGCCGAGCGTGCGGTTAGTTCCACCCTGGCCGCAGCCAGAGAACATTGAAAGGCCATTCGAATTGCTTATTGAAATGAAAAAGAAATCGCATCTGTTATGTTTAGATATTTAGCCAGTCGGCTTCAATAGACATGTTTCAAATAACATGCTTTTCCTTTTAATGTTTTGTTAATGGTTTTATCGTTTTCCTCCAGAATTTACCTGTGGATACTACTGATTAAAAAAAAAAAAATCACAATAATCTAATCAGCTCCCATGTGGCAATGACATATGCTCTAACTGAATGATTTTCTGCTAAGAATGTTACAATTCGTCTGTACAAAAATTGTAATTTGGGGTGCACCCCAATTGCATGATCTATAGGACTTGAGCTTCGTTTTATATGCAATTCCCTGTTCAAATTTGTTTCACGTGAGCGGTTCACCAGCTCAGTGACGCCCCTAGGAATGCCGCCCATGGCCCGTCCACCATGGAAAGCGCCCGCTTCACGCAGGTGACTTCGCAGCCTCCGCGCAGGCGAAGGTTAATAATTAATATGTTAATAGGTTAATAATGGTTATTGAGGCAAAAAGTGACACTGTGTGCTCATTTGCATGTCATTTCCCAGAATCCCTTGCTGCAGTGGAAGTGCTGTATGCTGGGTGATAATGGGGAAAGGACATGCAGATGAGCATACAGATAGATAGATATATATATATATATATATATATACAGTGTTCGACAAACCTATACATTTGCTCGCCCCGGGCGAGTGGATTTAACCCCCGGGCGAGTAAATATTGGCCCAAGCAGCACACGTTTGGTACTAGGTGGCGAGTAGATTTTTTTGTGTGGCGAGTAGATTTTTTGGTGATTTGTCAACCACTATATATATATATATATATATATATATATATATATATATATATATATATTTAAAAGCCTTTATTTATTTATTTTTACTTGGAAATGCGTATCCTGCATCACCGCTCTAGCATTTGTGTCCTGACTATAAACCTGTTTGTAACTATAACTAATGTCAACTTTTTATTTTGTATCTATTCTAGGACATACTGTGAAATGAGAAATAATTCTCAATATATTTTTGTCCTGGTAAAATATTTTTATAAAAACAAAAAAGAAAAACTATAGGCAATATCTATACATTTTTATTTTAAGCTATAAGATGTATTAGAGTCAATACATTTATTGAAGAATAATGATCTCTTCTCTCGCCAACACAGCATCTTTTGGAGGACAGACTTAATGTGAACCATATGCTGGTATATAGCATTAAGATAATTTATTTACTTGAAATATCTTGTAGACATGCTCAGTCACTCAGAAGAGGCAGATCTTTAATAAGCTATATTAATATAACTTTTCAGACCACGTCTAACTGTCTCATCTCACATCATTATGTGCATGTTTACTACTTGGTTAACTTCTCTAATTACTATGTTAAGGAAAGTTTAAAACATTATTATACTAATTGGCAAAAACAAAATGACTAAAATCAGCGCTAGACCTATATATAAACAGTGCTGTGCACAAAAAATATAAAATGCAAATGCAGCCTAGTGTTCTATAAGGGGAATTATCTCTGAAATTCCCCAAATCAATAGTGAAAATACAAATATAGAAAGAAAAAAAAAAACTTTCCGCAAAGTGTACAAAGATATTAGTGAAAGATTAATTATAAAACAATACAATAGCAATAAAAAAAGGATATAAGTGATGAGAGTGGAGTCCTTTCTTTCAGATGTTTGAATGATAAGTGAACTCAGTTCCCAAAACTTGTGAAGAAAGCAGGGGGGGGGGGGGTTCTTTCTGCTGCTGGATGTTATCCTGTGATGTGTGATAAAAACCATGGACAAAACATGGAGCTTTGCCCCATCATACGCCAACCTCTTCATGGGGTGGTGGGAGTCGTTCCATGTCTTTGGAGATAAAAATAGATTTAGAGAGCACATTATATTTTATAGACGCTACATAGATGATCTCCTGTTTATTTGGGAAGGAGACATCACCACACTTTTGGAGTTTATTTCGTCACTTAATGACAATGAGTTTAATCTCTCTTTCACTTTTTGTTATCACCATCAGCACATTTATTACTTAGATTTATGTTTATACATTGATACTGCACTCTCCATTCAGACTACACTTTATCGTAAGCCGAATTCACGGAACACGTTCTTAAAACCAGACAGTTGTCACCCTCAAGCCACGTTCATGGGGATACCGAAAAGCCAATTTATCAGAACCCGCCGCAATTGTTCTAATGATGATGAGTTTAAAATTAAATCAGAAGAGTTATATGTTCGTTTTTTACAGAGAGGCTACAAAAAATCTGATTTAGACAGATTGCTTGATGGGGTGTGGAAGATGGACAGAAACAGTCTTCTTAGACACAAAACCATGAAAAGATCAAGATCTGATCTTAGTCCGTCTTTCATAACACCATTCAGCAAACAAGCACAATCCATTAAGGCCATCTTCAAGAAACATTGGAGTGTTTTGTCGCTTGATTCTGTATTGAAACCATATGTGTCGCTAGGCCCAAATATTATATTTAAAAGGGCCAAAACGATAGCTAATACACTATCACCCAGTCTTTTCACTACAGCAGACGAGAACAAATCCCCATTACCAAAAGGAATGTTCACATGCACTAATTGTAAAGCGTGTGCTTCAATAAATCAGGGCAAAACGTTCACTTCTACAATCACGAGATTCACGTATAACGTCCCATGCTTTATTAACTGCAATTCCACGTTTATTATATATTTACTCAAATGTGGATGTGGACGCCAATACGTGGGGAGGACCACTAGAAAACTAAAGATTAGAATCCTAGAGCATCTCCGATTGATTAAGAATAAAGATCAGAATCACCCTGTACCAAAACATTTCTCTAATTGTCCGCATGGTAATGCCAATCGTTGTACAGTTCAAGGCATTGAACACATTCCCGCCTCTCCCAGAGGAGGAGATAGAGTTAAGATGCTAGATAGACGGGAATCCTACTGGATTTTTACTCTGAGGACTAGGGAACCTTTTGGCATGAACATTGATTGGGATATAAGTCATTTTCTCAACTAAATAAGTATTTTGGGCTTATTCATATAGATAGGTCCATTATTCTTATGCATTGATGCACTTTGTATTATTTTTTATGCACTGATGCACTCTTTTTTATCTCTTTAACAATAGAATTATGGATATAGATTAATTAGTTAAATTTGTCATTAACCCTCAATATTGATAATTTTTTCTAATTCTTTTTAATTTATTCTTTTTTCTGCTTTGCTTTCCCAATCTCTGTTCATGCTGCTCTATATAATTGCATAATCATGTACTATTAGGTCTAGGGTCAATTCATAAATAAGTGACTTATATAAGAAGCATCTTATGTTGTCCACCAAAGTGATTAGCTAGGACTACATTCTTATGTATATGCATCTGATTATAATAATTATTCTACAAATCTGCACTTGTATTGTGATCATGTTCAGTTCACGATCCACAAACTACCAAGTATCACCTACACAGGCATAGTTCATTATGAACCTAGTGGGGGCCATTTATAGCACTTAGCTGTAAATTTATTACAATAATATTATGCCCCTTACATATTATATACATTCATTGTCTATGCCCATGTAGATCTACTGCTATTATAGTATTGAAATGCGTTTTTAATCCTGTTTTTACCTTATTGTATATTCATGTGTTGTTAATAAAGTTTATTTTAGAAAAAAAAAAAGAGAAAAAAAGACAGTCAGATAGCTTTACCATACCACCTGACTGACCTGGCCAATGGCTGTGCACGCCGCGTCACCGCGACCCGTTGCGACGCGTGACGATGACGTCACACCCGGTTGCGCGAGGCACAGTACAGGTGAGTATAAATCATGCAGTTTTACACTTGTTAGTCACCTTGATAAAGTGCCTCGTGCACGAAACGCGTAGGTGCGTTCGTGTGGCTTTGTTGTCCCTTTGCTGCACCACCCTGCAATAAACCTGACCTGTTGTTTAGCTGAGTGCTCACTTTGTATTTTTTCCGGTCTCAATGGGAGTTGGAAATTGAGGCAGTGCAACACATCTTCACCTATCTTCCTGTTTTGAGGTTTGTGACTGTTTTCTGCCCGAGTGCATTGAGGTATTTTCCAGGCAGGGATTGAAGCATTTTATTCCCGCTGGCTGCAATACTGCACAGTATATATATATACTGCATTACAATTCATGAATTTATGCCATCTGGTAGACACACGAAGCATTGCAGCCTATTAAATCCTAATCATTATCATTTAACAGATCAGCCGCCCGTCAGCCAGGCATGAACCCAGGCTGGGAAGGCAAACGCAACGGGGCTTGTCAGAGGTGAGGAGCGGCGCATTCCAGGTATCTGCCAGGTACATACTGGGTATTTGCTCGAATAAAGTGTGTCGGTGCAGTAGGTTATTTCAGTGTTGTATAGGGCAGTTAAGATATCCAGATCCAGAGTGTGAGAGAGTGTGGGGGAGAGAGAGAGAGGGGGGGTGAGAGAGAGAGAGAGGGGGTGAGAGAGAGAGAGAGAGGGTTAGAGAGGGGGAGAGTGAGAGGGGGCGAGAGACAGAGAGCTTGATTGGGTGGGGTGATTAGGGGGTGGGGGGGTGATTGGGTGCGGTTATTGGGGTGATGGGCGGGTGATTGGGGGGGGGGGGTGATGGGACACTTCTGGTATCCTACACACATACTCTCCCATGCACACACTCTCCCATGCACACACACACACATACACACACACACTCTCTCTCCCCCCCTACATACACACACACTCACACACTCCCATGCACACTCACACACACACACTCCCATGCACACACACACACTCTCTCTCTCCCCCCCTACACACACACACACACACACCCCACCCCTCTACACACCTTGGGATCGCTGTGGTCTCCGTGACACCCGAGGAAGCGGCGGGGGCCCTGCCGCACCGGGAAACCGGTAGTGCACGTCTCCCCCGGATGCGCCATATCCCACGGAGAGAGGGAGAAGAGGCGGGGGGCAGGCCGAGTGTCGCCCTCGGCGGCTGTCGCTGCGGGTCACCGGGTGTCAGACACACCGGGACATGGGGGCAGCGGCAGCCTCAGCTCAGTGGCTGTCGGTGGAGGAGACCTTCCGGGTCACCGACCTGGCGGAGCTGCCACGCGAGATCAGGAGTGAGTGGGGAGATTTGGGGTGTTGGGGGAGATTGTGGTGAGGGGGGGTCACGGAGGCCGGGAGAGATTGTGGTGAGGGGGGGTCACGGAGGCCGGGAGAGATTGGGGTGAGGGGGGGGGTCACGGAGGCTGGGAGAGAATGGGGTGAGGGGGGTCACGGAGGCCAGGAGAGATGGGGGGGAGGGGTGGATGGCCCGATGGGAGGGGGGGCGGATGGCCCGATGGGAAGGGGGGGTATGACAGATGGCCCTGCAGGGGCCTGTGGCATACAGAGGCGCGGAAGGGGGAGGAGTGAAAGCGCTGAGGAGGGAAAGTATTGAGGAGAGGCGGGGGAGGAGCGAAGGCACTGCTCAGAGAGCCGGAGGCGGGGTAATCTTCCCCAACAACATGACCCCGCGTCCGGCTTTTTTTTTTTTTTTTTTTCAGCGCGAGCGGGGGAAAAACAGCAGCGCGAGCGGGGGAAATTTAAAAAAAACACACGTGCTGCTTGAGCCAATATTTACTCGCCCGGAGGTTAAATCCACTCGCCCCGGGAGTGTAAATATTAAATCCGCCCCCCCCTCGCATCGGGCCATCTGCCCCCCGTCGCATCGGGCCATCCGCCCCCCCTCGCATCGGGCCATCCGCCACCCCCTCCCTCATACCAATCTCTCTCGGCCTCCGTGATCCCCCTCATCCCAATCTCTCCCGGCCTCCGTGTCCCCCCCTCACCCCAATCTCTCCCGGCCTCCGTGGCCCCCCCCTCACCCCAAACTCTCCCGGCCTCCGTGACCCCCCCCCTCACCCCAATCTCTCCCGGCCACTGAGCTGAGGCTGCTGCCGCTGCTCCCATGTCCCGGCGGTGACCCGCAGCGACAGCCGCCGAGGGCGACACCCAGCCTGCCCCCCGCCTCTTCTTCCTCTCTCCGTGGGATATGGCGCTCTCCGGGGGAGACCACAGCAATCCCAAGGTGTGTAGAGGGGGGGAAGAGAGTGTGTGTGTGTGTGTGTGTGTGTGTGTAGGGGGAGAGAGAGAGTGCATGGGAGAGTGTGTGTGTGTGTGTAGGGGGGGGAGAGAGAGAGTGCATGGGAGTGTGTGTGTGTGTGATACCAGAAGTGTCACATCACCCTCCCAATCACTCCAATCACCCCCCCATCATACCAATCACCCCACCCCATCACCCCCCCCCCACCCCATCCCATCCCAACCCCCCACCCCATCACCCTCCCAACCCCCATCATTCCGTCACCCCACCCCGTCATCCCCCACCCCATCACAACCCACCCCGTCACCCCCCCGTCACCCCCCAACCCATCACCCCCCACCACATCACCCCGTCACCCCACCCAATCACCCTGTCACCCCACCCAATCAAGCCCTCTCTCTCTTTCCCCCTCACTCTCTCAACCCTCTCTCACCCCCTCTCTCTCTCTCACACTCTGGAACTGAATATCTTACTTACCCTATATATCTTAACTGCCCTATAATACACCGAAATAACCTATACTGCTTTCTTCCAGATCTGACTCAAGCTTCACACGGAAAACATCAGAACCCCCCCTAACCCAGAAGACAGGTAGGGAACACCTCCCCTCCAATGTATAACATTGTGGGAATGAGGGTACCTGGACATTGAGGGACTGCGGATCAGGTAAGATCCGGCATTTACACACACACACGACTAATTGTAGTATAATGTAATACAATAAATACATTTATGTCAAAAATGAATGTTGTTCTGACTAGGAATTTATTAAATGTGTTTTATTTTAAAGCGGGGTTGGGGGCGGGACTAGGGGCGGGGTTAGGGGTGAGTAGATTTTTTGGTTGGGCTAGTAGATTTTTGGGTGATTTGTCGAACACTGTATATATATATATATATCTCCTGATGAAATCCGCTTACGCGGAAGAAACGCGTAGGGATAGTTACATTTGGAACTACGGTGGCTGACGTGGTTGACCTGCTATAGCACCAGAGAGATATTGTGAAGTGAAGTTCTTCCGGGTCCCGGCATCACATGCGTGAGAAGAATGGCGGACGCACGCTGCTAACAGCTCCATACAAGTGGATTCCATCTATCCTGGAGCTCACGGCGTTCACAGACACTGGCTACAGAACCATCCTGGCTATCACAGAGCGGAGGTGACCGTGGAGTCTTCGTTTGGTGCATGGGCAGGTCCCATAAAATGCCTGTTTTTATTAGACAAATTGTAAGTGTGCATTTGTCTTGTCCGTGTTATATTAAAATGTTCATCTGATTTTACACAAGGATCGGGCGCTTTTTCTCTTTTCTTTTTCTAATAGGTACCATGGGAACTTGGTGAGCCCAAGAAGAAGCTGCCTGGACCCTTGTTTTATTCATTCACGGACTTTTATTTGGACTTAAGTATATATATTTTTTCCTTTTATAGTTCTACTTTTGATTTTTTACTATACATTTTTTATGTACTGTTTAGAAGTTTATTGCAATTTCTTTTTTTACATTTTTTGGTACATTTTTACTTTTTGTCTAGTATATATATAATTATATTTTTATTTTTTCATTTTTTATTAATGTTACGCCGATGCTCGCCACAAACCGGGACCGGACCGCGGGGCTGAGGTGGGGTTATATAATCACCGACCTTAGTCCACGCAGACTGATCCGGAGTGCGCAGTTCGTAGTCGTACATCGCAGGGTCAGGATTGGAGAAGGCAGCATCGTCGTTAATGAAGCAGGAGTTCGGCAACAGGAAATCAGGAATGCCCCGCTTCAGCTTAGGAGCGTGAGCGCGGGGGTGGCTTCTGCGCGAGGAGCGGCCTCGGCCCATGACGCCGATCTCAGCAGGAGGAGACAGCAGGCTGGCCGAAGTTCACCGCAGGGCAGCGTCGGGAAGAACCAACGCTTCAGCGCAGAAGTCCAAGGCAGGCCACTGCAAGAGGATCGCAGCAGGCCACAGGAAAGGAAGGGTAGCCACTGCTAGGAGGGAATGCAGCAGTTACCAGTGCTGGCATCAACGATTCAGCACAGGCGTCCAGGGTAGGCCACTGCAGGAGAATAGCAGCAGGCCGCAGGACAGGAAGGGTAGCCACTGCTAGGAGGGAATGCAGCAGTTACCAGTGCTGGCATCAACGCTTCAGCACAGGCGTCCAGGATAGGCCACTACAGGAGAATAGCGGCAGGCCACAGGACAGGAAGGGTAGCCACTGCTAGGAGGGAATGCAGCAGTTACCAGTGCTGGCATCAACGCTTCAGCACAGACGTCCAGGGTAGGCCACTGCAAGGAGATAGCAGCAGGCCAGTGCTGGCAACAACGCTTCAGCACAGACGTCCAGGACCAGGCCTCTGGATACTCAGGAACTTGGAAGGTAAGAACGCTAGGAGAGAGGCCTGGGGTGGTTTGTGGCAGAGACAGTAACATAGAGGTAGGAATAGTTATGCTCGGCGCTGGTTCAGAGCCAACGCCTAGAATATAAAGGGCGGAGATCCAATCACAGGAGGAGGGTGTGTGAGAATTCCTCCAATGAAGTAGCACAGGGCAGAAGCTGCAATGAGAGGCAGCACCTGTGCCATAGATTGCCAGAGGAAGCTTGCAACAGCACAGGTCTGCACGGCTATAGTCAAAGCCAGTAGTGGATTCCTTACAGTACCCCCCCCTTCAGGTGAGGCCTCCGGACGAACAAGATCCATCACAGATTTGGGGGACATGGAATTGTTCCTAAACCTCCTTAGGCGAGAGGTGGCGTTGAAAGCCCATAGTTTGTTGGGATTCCTTACAGTACCCCCACCACTGGGTGAGAAGCCTGGGTGAACAGGACCATTCATAGGTCTGGGAGACATTGAGTTGTTCCTGAAGTGTCTCCGGCGAGAATTAGGTCCACAATCCAGATGTACATTGGCGAGTGCCATGAAAGACAGCGGTAGTACTGCAGTTCTTGGTACATGGACAATGGGACCTGAGGGCTCCGGAATGGGAACATCGGAAGGACAGTAGCCAGGTGTGCGGTGCATAGTAATAGTCCAAGAGTACGGGACACAGGACACAGATTGTCGGACAAAAATGGCAGAGGGACCTTCAGAGAAGGCAATGTCTTTGGTGAAATCAGCACGGAGGAGGTTGCGAGAGTCTTTAGCTTCCAAGGAATTCCGGGTGGTGGTTAGCAAGGGAATGGGGCGGGAGGGTTCACTACACACTATTGCAGCGGTACTTTTGATACCAAGCAGGGTTGCTATCCCAAGCAATTTGCGAGAGTCTGTAGCAGTGTGTATGCAACTCATGGTACTGGCAGTTGAAGAAGGATCCGCTTCCTTTGGTTTGTGATCTTTAGAGAGAATCAAATCCGAAATTGTGGCCTTGGCGAAGGACATAATAAGCATGTCTATACCCATAGTGGACCCATAGAGAACAGGAACGGACACTTCAGGTAAAGCGACGAGGTCCAGTAAGGGTGTCTTCGTCTTAGGGAGAGGCCAATTGCCATACAAAACGGGCACTTTGGGCACCGCACAGAGACCTGCGAGTAAGGAGTCTGTTTGAAAGGTGAGAAAACAGATTTTATCCAAAAAACAAGGCAGGCGGTTAAGCGGTGCATCAACCTTAGGGAAAAAGGTCTTGGGGTTAAAGCTGGGTGCCTCCAACACAGAGAAAGAAGACAGAGAACTAGAGCTTGGCTTCGGAGTGGAGGTCCCAGGTACCCAGGTCTCACATGATACTGTGGGAGAAGCAATGCAAATTGTTACTGTTTTAAACATAGGGTTTTTAACATCGGTAGCTACAGGGACCTTTTTGAGCGGTAACCCTAGTTTTGGGACAGGACAGTCAATAGCAAGTACCCCAAGTATTGTGGAAGACACAGAGAAAAATAAGTCCATTTTAAAGACGGGATCTTCTGAAAAAAGGGAAAATTCCAAATGCGATACCCCTGAGTTCGTGGTAGTAGACATACAGTCAGTAGTGGATACCCCGAATACTGTGGGCGAATTAGCGTGAAACAGTATTATTACAGGAATGGTCATCCCAGACTTAAAGTCATTTTTAATCATCCCGGAGGCTGTGGCATGATCCGTGAGAGAAACTGGGGTAAACTCTCCAACAGACACAAGGGACATCTTGCTTGTTACAGAATTGGGTCCCTGAGAATCCCTAGTGAGGGCATCAGACTCCATGGGAGACTTAGTGACAGGGGTTTTGGAACTGATTAAAGGAATTGCAGGTATCACAGATTTAATAGGAGAAATACCTTGCAAAACAGAAATTTTAGTAAAAGTGATAGGCATCACAGATAGGACAGACAGAAGTAAGCTAGGCAAGGTTGCTTCTATAAACAGAAGATTTGGCAGCGGCAAAGCTTAACTCAGCGGCTGCTGGAGAACTTTTAACTACAGTGAGAAGGGACTGCAGATTTACAAAGTCAGGGATAAAGGGAGTCTCAAACTTGAAAGCCTGATCCTTCAAAAAGAAGGGCCCTAACTTTAACGGTACTGAGGGAGCAACAGCAGATACGCTGATCTCAGTAGGGGTCACTTGGAAAGGAGCATAATATGTACTGTTCGCTTTAAACCCTAGGATTTGAGAAAAGGAGAACTCAGACAGTGCAAGTGGGGCAACCACGACTGTGCTGGCCTCTGAAGTGGGTATTTGGGAAAGAGTGTCTGGGACATCAGAAACGACAACAGATTCCACGAAAAGGGGTCTATGCTCAGAAGCAGGGGTCTCAGCTCTCTGAGTGGCAGACGGGGTGAGTGAAATACCTAGGAGTAGGGATTCTTCGAACAGGTTTAGAGAAACAAACGGCTCCAGAATACTTTTTACTGGAGCCAGTATTATTGCCGAAAGTTCAGGGGGCATAGCCCCGAGAATTTTAGCTGAGTCAGAGGACAAAAGGGGTTGATCCTCTGAGGCTAAGGAGGTGTCCCTGACTGACGAACTAAAGGGATCTACCAAGGAAGGTTCACAGGGCTGACCTGCAGGGGTTAACATAGGAAAAACCCCAAGGGTTAAATTACTCTGTACCGGAGAATCAGAGAAATAGAAGCTAGTCTCCGAGAGTGGGGTCATAGGGGGTTCTGCCTCTTGCCCTAGGGACCTATCATTAGACTGCGGAATACTAGGGTTAGCAGTAGGGACCTCACAGAGCAGACTAGCAGGGGTTAATACAGAAAAAACCTAGGAAACAGAGCTTAGAATTTTTGGTTTAGGAAAAGAGGGCAAACAGGATTCATTCTCTGGTGCTAGGAAAGACACACTGACCTGGGGACTGCAGGGATTTACAGTGGGGGACGCATAAGCCTGACTAGCAGGGGTTAAGACCGAAATAACCTCAGGGACAGAACTTAGGGAGGTTAACTCAGGCTTAGGGAGCGTGGCAGCTTCTTCCTTAGCGGGCAGCGACAGAGAAATGGTTTGACCATTCTTAGGAGAGAGAGGTACCCCCACAGGTTTAGCAACAGGACTGGCAGCATAGAGAATCTGCCAAGCAGCAGCGTTGGCAAGGAGGGGGTCCTGTTCTTTTATGTGAATGTCTAGTGTTGAGGAAAGTACATGGAGTGTATCTTGAGACTGAGCCAACATGAGGAGGGCGCCCTGGTGTACTAGATGAATGTCCAGTGAAGAGGCCAGGAGATAGAGTGCCTCTTGGGCGTCGGCCAGTTCCATAGGGTACACGTTATCCCAGGTTATAGGGGAATCAGGAGAGCGAATACAAGCGGCCAGAGACTGTTTTAAGTTCAGGATGCAGTAAGCCTTAATAAAGAGATCACAACTGCATTGTCTTTGCAAAGGGGTTAAACCTTCATAGGTAAACATTTCATCAATCAGGGGTAGTACTTCACACAAATACTGGCCTTCAGAGTGAGACTGGTACGCAGGCCGGGACATAACTTCAGTTGGTAAATTGCCATCCCTCGCCACGGCGCGGTCCGGTTTTAATGGGCCGAGCATACTGTTACGCCGATGCTCGCCACAAACCGGGACCGGACCGCGGGGCTGAGGTGGGGTTATATAATCACCGACCTGAGTCCACGCAGACTGATCCGGAGTGCGCAGTTCGTAGTCGTACATCGCAGGGTCAGGATTGGAGAAGGCAGCATCGTCGTTAATGAAGCAGGAGTTCGGCAACAGGAAATCAGGAATGCCCCGCTTCAGCTTAGGAGCGTGAGCGCAGGAGTGGCTTCTGCGAGAGGAGCGGCCTTGGCCCATGACGCCGATCTCAGCAGGAGGAGACAGCAGGCTGGCCGAAGTTCACCGCAGGGCAGCGTCGGGAAGAACCAACGCTTCAGCGCAGAAGTCCAAGGCAGGCCACTGCAAGAGGATCGCAGCAGGCCGCAGGAAAGGAAGGGTAGTCACTGCTAGGAGGGAATGCAGCAGTTACCAGTGCTGGCATCAACGATTCAGCACAGGCGTCCAGGGTAGGCCACTGCAGGAGAATAGCAGCAGGCCGCAGGACAGGAAGGGTAGCCACTGCTAGGAGGTAATGCAGCAGTTACCAGTGCTGGCATCAACGCTTCAGCACAGACGTCCAGGGTAGGCCACTGCAAGGAGATAGCAGCAGGCCAGTGCTGGCAACAACGCTTCAGCACAGACGTCCAGGACCAGGCCTCTGGATACTCAGGAACTTGGAAGGTAAGAACGCTAGGAGAGAGGCCTGGGGTGGTTTGTGGCAGAGACAGTAACATAGAGGTAGGAATAGTTATGCTCGGCGCTGGTTCAGAGCCAACGCCTAGAATATAAAGGGCGGAGATCCAATCACAGGAGGAGGGTGTGTGAGAATTCCTCCAATGAAGTAGCACAGGGCAGAAGCTGCAATGAGAGGCAGCACCTGTGCCATAGATTGCCAGAGGAAGCTTGCAACAGCACAGGTCTGCACGGCTATAGTCAAAGCCAGTAGTGGATTCCTTACAATTAATCAATTATTATTGGCATACACAGGTTAACACTGGTTGTTTCATGTAACATTCTACAATCATTACTGGTATCTGGTGCAACATTTTGCCACACGTCACCAGCGGGGCAGCATTTTGTGTGTGTTGGAGAAGGTGCGCTGTCTTTAAACTTGTTCATATATATATATATATATATATATATATATATATATATATATATATATATATATATATATATATATATATATATATATATATATATATATATTTTTTTTTTTTTTTTTTTTTTTTTAACCAGCCATGATTATTTGAGATGTTTTCCAGGGAGATCAGCTCCCACTTATTTTCTGTGAGTCTCATTGATTTGTGGTCTACCTCATTGATTTTTTTTGTATAAAAGTGTAATAGTCTTCAATGGAGTCTGAATGATAAATCAGCCATTTTCTATGATATTGTATTGTTCTAATCCTAACACCCCAAACTAATTGATGTAGCTGCTTGGAGGTTGACATCTCTGTTTTCAAATGTAGTTTGGATAGGCCCAGAGAGGTTGGATGAAGTCTTGGCAACCCATTGTTTAATCTATGAACCTACAACAGCAGGAAAATAAAATCTCTAATATGTCTATTACAAAATCCATACACTTCACAATCTGCATTGGTTTTTTTTTGCAAACAGCATGACAATTCCTTACATTTATTTCCCAAAACCAAATCTATCCTTAGCATCTCTATAAAAGGAATTCCTGTGTGAAGGGATACATTCCTACTGGCGGTTGGGGGACAGTCTGGTCTGACCAAGATGTATACACACATTAATAATGAGATTCTGGACTGAGCACACAAGATGAGTAAAATAAATTGTAATTTATTTATTTATTTTCAGACAAACACACAAATCTTCACAGTTACACTCAAACACTTACTGGGATGGGGAAACGAAATCAAATGTCCTTGGAACGAAACAAAGTCTCTGGGCAACCCTGCACGCATGCAAGTGGGTGTGCAAATTGATCCTAGCCAATTTCCCTAGCCAATACCAATCTGGCTTTCGTCCCAAACACTCCACCGTAACTACCCTGCTAAAAGTTTGCAATGAAATCCAGTGTGGAATGGAACGGGGACAACTCACTGGTGCAGTATTCCTAGATTTTGCAAAGGCTTTTGATACAGTTGATCATGCTATCCTGCTTAACAAACTCCAGAGCTCTGGAATAGGGAAGCATGCTTTAAACTGGTTTCAGTCCTACCTATCAGGAAGATCCCAACATGTGTCCATCTCAGGCTCTAACTCCAACCCCCTGGATATCACCTGTGGTGTCCCGCAAGGCTCTGTTCTGGGGCCCCTACTCTTCTCAGTGTTCATTAATGATCTTCCCACAGCTTGTAAGGACGCCTCATTACACATGTATGCAGATGACACAATCCTATATGTACACAGCCATAGCCTCTCTGACCTTCAACACATACTTCAGTCTGACTTTTTGAGACTCGAAAACTGGATTTCCCAAAACAAACTGTTTTAAAACACTGACAAGACTGAAACAATGGTATTTGGGACCAAGACTAAATTCTTAAAGCTTCCAGCGACTGAGCTCCATATTAGAACCAACACTAACACCACCCTAACTCCTGTTACCAGTTTTAAATACCTGGGCTTATGGTTTGACTCCCACTTAACATTCGGGATGCACATTGATACCCTGACAACCAAGACCTATGCCAAACTAGGGGTACTTTACAGGAACAAATCCTCCCTAAGTCTCCTGGTCAGAAAGTGTATCGCACAGCAGATGCTAATGCCAATTATTGACTATGGAGACATAGTATATGGCACGGCACCTCAAACCCACCTTAGCAAACTTGACACCCTCTACAATTCAATTTGTCGTTTTGTTCTCCAATGCAACTACAACACACATCACTGCTAAATGCTCAAAAAACTAGATTGGTCATCACTAGAGTCTAGGCGCAAAGTTCACCTTTCCTGTCTTGCCTTTAAATTCTTTATGGGCAAGCTACCCAGCTACCTGAACAAGCTCCTCACCCCTACCACATGCAGCACCTATCATCTGAGATCTGACTCCAAAAGACTGTTCATGGTCCCAAGGCTCAACAAAGTATCCGGCCATTCCTCCTTCTCTTACCGTGCACCCCAAAACTGGAACAACCTACCAGAGACTCTCACATCCACCACCAGTTTAAGTTCTTTCAAATCTAAAGCTGTCTCACATTTTAATCTGGTCTGTAACTGTTACATACGCCCATAATATATATCTTCTTTAACTGTGCATGCAATGTCTTGTATATAATGTATACCCTGTTCATTTATGTAACTGTATTTGTAACCATGTATTATTTGTCTTAACTCTGTGCCCAGGACATACTTGAAAACGAGAGGTAACTCTCAATGTATTACTTCCTGGTAAAATATTTTATAAATAAATAAATCCAGGTAACAGGTCCTGGCTAGGGGCTCAAGTTGCCACCCCTAAATCTCCGCCAAAAGGACAAAGTTTGTTCAGTCCTTACAGGGTTCGTTCAGGAACCCTTAGCTCTAACGAATTCCAGAAGAGGGTGTAAATCTTCGTTATGATGTAGGTTAACACTTCACACTCCGGAACCGCTGTGACGCTAAACCTTGGATGTTTCTTGGTAAGATCTTAGATGAATCAGGTGAATCTGCTAGGGACTGGACAGCAGGCATTTTTATAAGGTTAAGGGTCCTATACCTAACATGCACAACCAATCCCGCCCGTGGGAACATTTCTCCCACCTATCCCCGACCTGCTAGTACCTTGCAAAGAGGGCAGAAGTTGCTTCCCGGTTTGCACGGAGCATGTGCTAACCTCACACCTAAGCTCCTTAGCATACCGGGCCCAACCCCTTACCTGGCGACACAAAGTCTGGGGTTTGGCCACCAAGTGTCCATACTTCACACCGGTATCGGGCAATTAACAATATCCTGGCCACCCTAACACCTAGAATCTCTGAGGCTGTTCAACTTCAAACTTCTCATAGACACTGAGGCACCAACCGTGCAGGGTGCCTCTGAAGTACGGAGATGAAAAATCCCTCAGCTCATTCACCCTTAACTTATTTGCATGTTAAAGGATTGATTACCGGGCTGACAGAAAAAGTTTCCTGTCTTCACATTTAAAACCAGCACTGAAACACATTTTATTCTTTATATGTGGTTTCTACCTTTATAAACAATACAGACATACCCCGGTTTAAGGACACTCACTTTTAGTACACTCGCGAGTAAGTATATCTCGCTCAATAGGCAAACGGCAGCTCACGCATGCGTCTGTCAGCACGTCCTGAACAGCAATACCAGCTCCCTACCTGTAACGAAGCTGTGCGCAAGCGGGTAGACTATAGAGCCTGTTACACATGCGTTATTTACATTAGTTATGCACGTATATGACGATTGCAGTACAGTACATGCATCGATAAGTGGAAAAAAGGTAGTGCTTCACTTTAAGTACATTTTCACTTTACATACATTCTCCGGTCCCATTGTGTACGTTAATGCGGGGTATGCCTGTATAAAACAAATATGTATGTGTGTCATTTTTTCAGCTTCCTGGGATCCAAAAATTTGATTGCTAGCTCACTCCTAGCGCAAGTTAGCCACTAAATTGGACGGGCTGTGATGTGGTCTGCGGTTTAACCTAATTCCCTCATCAATATGTTCAGCTTAAGTGGCTAACGAGACCAGTGGATACATTTTGACAGAAAACCACTTCAGCTAGACCGCAAACCACTTATCCAATTGACTTTGTGGTTTAGAGGTCTACAGGTTAGGAAGTGATATCTATACTTCAAAGCGGCCACCCATTCATAGGCACACTTCTTCACTTAGCGCTGGGTTCAGTGCCAGAGGCTCCCCCTTGTGTCACAAATAGAGTTGGCACATTTTCATTCATTCCACAGCAACTAGCGGCTATCTTAGCAGCTTCCACATGGGTTTTAGGTTTACGGTCTAAAACCCATGCACTCACGTCTGAGGGGCACTGCTGCAAAAGTTGCTCCTGAAAGATTAAGTCCAATAGTGTGTGGAACTTGGTAACCCCACAACCCACTGGGTCCCATGCAATGCCATGCAGGCCCCGTAAGCTTCTGGGGTGAGGGAATATTGTGTGAGCAACATAGCCTTTACATGGCTATAATCATCGCCATCCTCGGGAGGGATAGCCTGCAGAGTCTCTTTGGCCACACCGGACAATAAGGGGTTTAGTCACAAAACCGAATCCTGTTGCAGCACTCGGTACCGTCGACATTGGGTCTCAAAGTCTCTCAAGAACCCGTCGATCTTGTCGGTGCCATCAACAAATTTGTTAAAACTGGTGGTCCACTCGGGGGGCACCTTGCTTCCCGTTGATATGGTGAAAGTTGGGGGATGCTGTTCCGTGGACTGCTGCAAGCATCCGAATCTGCTCATCTGCGGTAGCCCCCACTCCCCATGAGGCTAGGAGTGCGGTGATGCCAGGGATGTCCGGCCCGGCAGCCAGAGGGACCTACACTGCCGCACTCCCAGGAATCAATCCTCCAAAATTATCCTGGTGGGTGCCCGTTCCCTCCCCATGTCCTTCCACCACCGGGGCTGGAATAACCGCCTGCACCCCGGGTTGACTTTTGACCACTGCAACTGCACCTGAGGGGCCATTTCCCTCTGGTGAAGCAATACTGGCTTTGTGAAACTCCAAGTCCTCCTCCAGCTGTGTCTTTGACCGACCGTCCGTAGCCCGTAGCTTTCACACCGGGTAACAATCTTGGCTCGGTCCAATGACCGGTACTGCCCTGATCGCTTGTTCCTGTTCGCCCGCAGACACTAAGCTAATGGGTAAAGAGAACCTGTGTTTTACGTGCCTTGTGAAACGTAAGTTACCGCTTGTTTTGGGAGCTTGCAATCTTCGAGTTTTCCACTATGTTATAAGACCTCCAAGATTTTATAACAGGCTCAATCTATCCCACCACTACCACCAGTAAATAAGTCTGTCACGGGAGACAAGGTTTATCAACACTGTCTTATACCGGGATTATATGATTGAGCAAAGCAAGGAGTTAAAATAAATTGTAATTTATTTCAGGAAAAGACATATAGTACACACAATGTAACACAATTGAAAAGGTTAACACACTTACTGGGAACGGGGCTAACGAATAAATTTGTTCTTTAAACGAAATTCACAAAAATGACCTCTGTAGGAGCCCTTTCCATCGACTGGGAGGTACTCACAAAAGTCCTGGAACTGATTTCGGCATGCAATGCCAGCTGCGACCACTACGTTCTAAAAAAGCGGGACTTTTCTCACTCAAAATCTTTAGTTCAGCACAGAGTATCTTTGAATTTGCTGCTGATTGTTTGGCGCTTGGAATCTGCGCTCCTGATTGAAACCCACAAGGAGCCTTGCAGCCAGTGTCCCATTCACAAACGTGTACAGCCAATCAGAGCGTGGGAACTCTTCTGGCAGCCAATCAACGATTTGCCGGTATTGTAAAGGCGAGAGGGCACCTTTTTTCATTCTGCAAAGGGGCATGCGCCAACCAGCCACCTCTGCCTCTTTGCATACTGAGCCCACCCGCTGTCCAGGCTCCACAGAGTCTGGGCTCTGGCAAATGGTGACCAGATAGCCCTGTTAGCCCAGGATGCGGGTACTCAAGCAGAACTGCAGTACCCCTCCTGTCCGAACACCTTGGCATCCCTGAGGCTTTCAAGTCTGGACTCCGCACAGACCCATAGGCACCAAGCTTGGTAGCCATCTGGTCCCTCAGAACCCTTGACTTGGAAATCCCACAGTTCATTCATGGGTTATCAACATATACACCTATTAAATATAACTCTTCAATAAAATATACTGTGTCCTGTCTTTTGTGTGATAAAAATGTGTAAGTCCCTGTTCAGGTGTCAGGGATGGAGCAAGGATATATACTGCCTACACTATCTAGCACACTCTGGAACACCAACTTTTAACACACAAAAACCACTGCACTTTATCATACAGCTTAGATTCAGGGTACCTGGGCACCCCTCCTTATACTAGGGACCCCGTGTATGATTGCAGGTATACATTAACCCCTTCATGCCCATTTACCTTGTCTGGAAGATGCTGCAGCAGGACTCCTGGCGGTGAGTCATAAGAACGTTTTCGGAGTCAGAGTTTGCCCGGAACAATGTGCTTGGCTGCATCCGAGGATCTCACTCGATTCCCGGATCCAACTCCTGGGGTATCCCATAACTCGGGAACCCCGATACATAGCCACATTCTGTAAAGACTTTCTCCGACAAACCCACCCTGAAACTTACAGCCTAGAAATCTCCCGGTCCCAGCACCCCAGGAAACTCAAAACACAAATCTTTAATGTCGCATAATTTGCACACGGTCACAGTAATGCATGTTTGACATCTGGGTCTGAGAGCTGACACTCTAGGACCTCAACACACGGATCAGGGGTAACCAAGTGGGCTGAACCTTTATTAGTGAGCCTGGTTAACCCCTTCACCGTCACAGTTACTATGTCAAAAAATGTCTAAACATTGTTCTAAGATCACTGATCATTTTTTAGAGATGGGCTCTCAGAACCAGTCACTAAAGGAACATCAACCGGCTCCTTCACGGGAGAGGATATGGTCATCTCCACCTCCATCTCAACCACAAAAGAAGAAAAACAAGAAGACATGCTCGAGGTAGTCGCATGCAAAGAAATACAGGAATCTAGGGCACGGGTTATGAACAGAGAGCAGACATCGATTATTCCCCCTGAACCTAATGTTATTTTTAATCTTTCATCCCATACTTACGGTGGACCAGATCCATCTTTTGAATAAGGGCCTCTCTTTGTCCTAGTATGGTATCTGATCCATTTTGAGGTTTTTGTGGACTTAAATAGGCTTGTTTGCAAACTGACACTTAAAAGACTTTCTCTTAAAGAATAGTAATGGCTCTACAGATCATGTTCCCATTCATCACCTTGGGGACAGTGACTTCTCAGATACAGTCACTTTTAAACTGACAGAACGCAATAAGGTGGCATGTCCTACAGGTGATATGTCTCCAATTGGTTCACAATTAATAATAATTTCTACAGATACTGAAATATATATATTAACAAGGAGTATCAGTAACCATTTTGTTCCCTTTGTTCCAATATATATATATTTTAGTATCCATTTTGTCTTCCCTTGTCCCAGTTTTACTTTTAAAATGTGTACTGCTTTAAAATGTGATCATGTGCTCTGTCAAGTCTCCTAGAACTTTGAGCCTTGAAGATAAGAGAAGAATGTTAGCTTTTTATAAACAAAGCCGTACTCCCTCTACTCCCACATCCCCCCTTTTTCTTCCCTCCCCTCACTCCCTAGAAATAAGTGAAAGGCACAAATGTAAGCAACATTTAATCTATGTAGCAATAAATTAGGTAGAGAACTTCAGCAAATACCTTTAAGACGCTTCAGCAAAATACCTCTAGAACTCTTTTTGTCTATATAACTCTGCTTATTATCTTTAATAAACCAGTCTAGTGATTTGATACAGAGCTTGCATGTGTCTCATTCAAACTGCTTGACTCCGGGCCCGTTGTTCTCTGACCACACATTGAATATCTACAAGAAGTCTCTCTCTCTCTCTCTCTCTCTAGAGAGAGAGAGCTTTCGGCATCTGTGGAGAGGAACGCTTGCTGCGGGACAGACAAGCATCAAAGAATAATTACATATTTACACTCCTATTATCACCACTTAATTCAAACCACAATCCTATTTTTTTTTCCTTATCAGTCTAAAGGCAGTTTTATTGAAACATTTTATTCTTTAGTTCATAGAGATCTACAGAAATTATGTGTTGAATCTAAAAATACCAAGAATATCTCGGTGTGACATTTCTGCCCTTCATGAACTTAAGAATGACAATATTATTACCGGTATAAGACAAGCCGACAAGGGCAGAGACATTGTCCTTCAGGATAGGAACATTTATATCTTAGAGGCAGGTCGTCTTTTGTCTGACCATGTTTCTTACATCACCTTGATGCGTGATCCGACTAAGGAATACCAGGCCAGTTTACATTTTCTTTTGAGTGAACGGTCGCCAATAGGCCAGGTTTTCATGATATCCCTACTTCAGCACAGCTGGCTCAATCCGAATGACTGAGTCACTAATTGAGCCAGCTGTGCTGAAGTAGGGATCTCTTGAAAGCCTGGCCTGTTGGCAGCCCTTGAGGACTGGAGTTGGGCACCCTATATAGATCATGTATTGCTAATATATAGTTTACAGTATACAAGCTATGTTGCCTGACAGTTCACACCCTATTACAGACATCTGCCTCCAAGATAAACAAACGTTCACTTTGGTTCTTTTTTTTGTCATCAGTCATCGTTCTGGCACAAAATAAGATATTCTGAAAACACATCTTAAAACCAGTTGGCAAGTGCTACCAACCGGGCATGTTTTTTTTTTTTAGGTCTGTACATACCTAAGCAAGTTGTTTTAATAACTAGAGACGAGTTAATTACTTGCTAATTGGAGAAATCTTGAAAACCTGGTTTTAGCTGTTAAGGACTGCACTTAGGCCACCCGGTCTTAAATAACACAACAAACGCTTCCCGAATCAATATATTACAGGCATTTATTTAACAGCAAAAGAACAAAAATATTATCTTGACATATTCAAATTAGTCTGTTCTGTCAAAGCCAAGAAAGAAAAATCGAGAATTCCCATCACTAATTGCTTTTGCTTATCGTCAACCTGCAAAGCAAAGAAAAAAAACATTAACATTGCAAAGCATTATAAAGCCCTACAATAAAATTGGGGCCAAACATATGCTGTTTTAGCGCAGTGGTAAATCACACGTGCGAGGCATTTTTTTTTTCATACTATTTCTCTTTATAATAAAAATGTAACAACATCTACCATTTCCCTATAAACGTGTGTGTCTGTGTGTGTATCGCCTCCCTCTCCCTCCTCAGCTCCCTCTCTCCCTCCTCAGCAGGAAGCGTGTGAACAGAACTCTCAAACATTTGGTTTGAAATCGGTTTTATTGTTTTCTAAATTTATTTCAGTTGATATATTTTGGTGTGGAACTGTATGGGAATACACTGTGTTTTATAGGGAGTTTGGGGTCTATTTTGGTGTTTAAAAAGTTTTTTGTTTTCACCCAGAGGCTGCAGTGATTCAACCTAGTACAGCTATAGGTAGATGTCCCATAGGGTCCAAAAAACAGAGCACAGCAGTGTCAGAGAAGGGGGCCACAAACCAGCAAAAACGATAAAAATATTTATTGGGTAACAAGTGAGGGGTAAAGGGCTACTCGTTGGGCACTAGAATCCTACTTTCTAATGTGCCCCCCTTGCTCCCAGACAGCCTCATGCGCCCCCCCCACCTGCAAGCCCTGGGAGACATTAAGTCTCCCATAACAAAAATACCATTGGGCTGCAGGGATAGGGCGCTGGGGCACGTGCTCTCCTTCCGGTGGCAGGTACAACTGCTGCTGCCACTCCGCACTGAGTCTGCGGAGGGGTACTTTGGGGTGCCCTACGAGGGCATCATGTACACGGTGTACTATGACACGGAGGAGGTTAGGTGCTATTTGTGCAAGGAGCTTGGGGCACGCTCGCAGGAGCTGCCCCAAAGGAAAAAAAAGATCTACCACAACTCCTGCACCTGCTCCTCCCTCTTCCAAAACAGTGCCCACCACAGCAGGGCCCTCAGGGGTTCAGGTCCCCCCTAGGGCCGTAGGAGATGTCGCTGCCCCTACTCAGGCAGCGACGTCTGGACCTCTCCCTAAGAAAGAGAGAGAAGAAAAAGGCAACCCTGGTACAGCCATCCTCTGTTGTTGCTGTCTCCCCCTCAAGCACACCCTACCCCCAATGTAAGCACCGTACAGGGTGCGAGGGAGCGGGAGGAAACTCCTGCTGGGGAGACAGCAGCACCCTCTCCTGGGGAATCATTCCCCAGGAAGAAGTTTAAAACTAACAAGAGGGTGGCTAAGAACGAGGAGGGTGAACCTTACTAGGTTCACCCTCTAAAGACTCCTAAGCGGAACATAGCATCAGTTTCGCACAGGGTGGTCTGGTCCTGCCCACTGGTTAAGATCAGCCAGTGTGGGCCGGACCCCACTTCAGATCCCCAAGGGGATGAGGCTGTAGGCTCATGGGATCTTGAGGAAGCGAGAGGGGAAAGGGAGGTACCCTAACTTTCAGGGGTGGGAGGCCAGAGTGCTATACAGCATGAGACCCTGTCCCTGGACATAAACACTGGGGTGCCTTATAAACACTGGGGTGCCTTCCAATAACCCTCTCAATTGGAAGGTAGTCCCTGGGGACTTGTGTTTTTGGTGGATCTACCACAACGGATGCAGCTGTCTTCGTGAACTCGGGTCGGCCAGAATCCCCCTCCAGGTGGCACACCTAGGTCAATGCCCCAACTCGTGTCACCTGAGGAGGGGGGGATGAACTTGGACTGACCCCCATGGATGACTCTGGGAGTGGGATTAAGGGGGTCGTTGGTGGGTGTGGTGGATGGAGCGGGGGAGGCAGATATGAGTGGGGGTGTTGTGGCGAGTACTCCAAATTACATCAGGGAGGCATCTGATGTGGGCCCTCTCTGTGCAGAGTCTCCGTTAGGCTCTCTGCAGGAGGCGCCTGCTGTGCTGGACTCTCCCCATGGGGTGCTCGCAGAGGAGAACCCTCCCACGATTGCTGCAGGCCCCTGCAATATCTCATCTGCCCAGGTGGCAGACACCGTGTAAACACCAAATTCTAAGGCTGAGGAAATTAACTCCCGCAGGGAAGGGCGGGAGTTTTGAGATCATCAGCCAAGAGGAGCCCAGGGAGTTGGGGCTCAGTGAGGAGTCCTCTGGCACGCCGGAGTCGGTGGACTCTTTGACCCCCCGTTATCCCTGCCCAGGAACTAGCTGAGTTCCTGGAAAGTACCCTCTACGGGCAGAGAAGCCTGAAGGTGCAGTTGGCCCTCGAGAGGTGGAAGGATGCCTCAATCATGCTCCACTCTCTCATGGAATATGAGGGCCACAGGGCCAAAAACTCCGGAACCCTTGACCATGTTTGCGCCCGGAAGTTTTACTACTTGTTGTGAGCCCACATGGCTACTCAGGATCCAGCAACCTGAGCGCCTGTGGGAAGCACAAGATAAACTCCTGACTACCAATGGCATTGAGCATCGGTACGCTTAATGTAAATGGCTGTAGGGAAGGGTTCCGCAGGTTCCAGGTACTCTCCTTTTTACAGAAGGGAGGGTATTCTGTGAGCTTCCTGCAAGAAACCCATACCATCCCAGAGGCCGAAGCCAGCTGACATCTGGAGTGGCGAGGCAGGGTCTTCTTCAGCCACCTCACTTTGTCATCTAGTGGGGTGGTGACCCTGTTCTTTGAGTCCTTTCAGCCAGAGCTACTGCTTGCCAAAGTTGTTGTTCCAGGCCGTCTGTTGCATCTAAGGGTCCGGCATGAAGACTCCACGTTCAATTTCTTGAACGTGTATGCTCCTGCCACCGGACCCTTGAGAATGCAGTTCTTCATCAGACTGTCTGAATACCTGGAGACAGTCGACGCGGACGAGTACATGGTGCTCGGGGGTGATTTCAACTGCACCCTTGAGGCTTTGGACCGGAATGGTGCAGACCCACACTCGTACTCTGCGTCGACATGCAGGAGATCATCGCCCACAACTCCTTGGTAGACTTCTGGCGAGAACAACATCCCGGGGCATCCACTGAGTTCACCCATGTTAGGGTGTATATGGGTGGGTGAACGGATGTCCTGGATCGACAGGCTGTATATATCCAACCACAAGACACAGAGCAAGAAAAGTAACCTAGTTCGGGCACCCACACTTCACCTGGATGATTAGTGAATGAATTAAAACATATAACTTTATTAGTACCCAAGTAAAATAATGATGGTTAAAATAATGATTAAACACAAACTGAACCTATTCACAACACACTATTTGTTTGTCCAGGTTAGAAATGCTGGGGGTGAAAGACACGTATAGGATCAATCACCAGCCGGCGCACCTATGAAGCAGGGAGAGAGCTGAGAGCTGCAGATGCTGGTATGTCCTCACGCGGCAACATTTTATAATGCGGTCTCATTCTGTGAACCCAGAGGACCGCGTTATAACGGGGTTCAGCTGTTCTTGTCAGTCGAGTAGTGCTTGCTTGCTGTGAGAATATGGACAACTCAAATATTGAAACTCAAATTTGATTTCTGAGGTTTACAAACGTGAAGCTTTAAATTCATACCATGACAGAAATATCAATGATAATTTATGGAGAGAAATTTCTGATGTATTGTCCATTACTTTTATTTATTTTTGTAGTGTACAATGATTATTTCAATGAATCACGTTTTATAAAAAAAAAAAAAGTTTTTTAACATGGCATGTGTGTGTGTGTGTGTGTGTGTGTGTGTGTGTGTGTGTGTGTGTGTGTGTGTGTGTGTGTGTGTGTGTGTGTGTATATAGATGGGTGGATAGAGGGATGGGTGGATAGAGGGATATATAGTGTGTGTGTTTGCAGAATACTTCTGTAAATTGCATGGCATTATGCATTTTATTATTTGCTAACAGAGTGTTCTCATGCATGACACTTTCTTGACACGCCCCCCGTGTGGCTTGTACAATTCTATGTCTAATTTGCCTTTAATATAGTTACTCTTTCCTAATAACCATTCTGTAGCATATCTAAAACATTGAAATTCTATTAAATAACTGAATATTAGGGAGATCTGTTCCACCTTTTTTTCTGGGAAGAAATAACTTTTGTAAATGGGTTCTGTGTTTTTTATTTCTCCATACAATTTTTGTAACAATCTTATTTAATATGTTGAGATCTTTATTTGAGATCAATAATGGGAGCATTTGCATTGCATATACCAGTGTAGGAAAAATAATTGATTTTATCCCTGCACATCTTCCTAACAATGAAATATTTATATTTTCCCATGCCTCTAGAAGTTTAATAATGTTCTTCAATATTGGTTAGTAGTTTAATAAATATAAATAAAAAATAAAGTTTGGCCGAGAGATATATTCCAAGATATTTAATATTATTTTTTTCCACCTTAAACTTAATGAGTAGGTCATTTATTTTCTACATTAACATGGTTTACTTGTAATAACACTGATTTTGTACCCCGAAAATGAGCTATAATTTTCTATAATGCTGCAGATTTCTGGAATGCTTCTCCCAGAGTTAGTTACACATAGAAGCATGTCATCTGTAAAAAGGGCAAGTTTTACCTCGCTCTCGCCCACCGTGGACATTTTAAGAGTTACCACCGCAAACATTCTTTTACAATAACTCTCCAAAACAGAAAACTATGCAAACTTGTTTCTATGCGAATTGAACAAATAAAAGTAAAAGCAGTCTATAAAGAAAAAGATCTAATTCGGTCTAAGATGACTTACAACTTAGCTACCTAGAAGTGCCTGCAGCAATACATTTAGGGTGTAGCTTATTAATTTGGCAATTTAAGCTTCCATGCAACACCTTTGCTATTTTTAACATTTAACATATCAAGATATGTTTTGCTGGTGTAGAAATCTTGGCCCTAAGATAAATTATAAACAGCATATACTACAATATCAAAATATTTTCTCCTTCCAAAAAACTGGACTTACAGTGTGGTATTTGATAGGATCACTTGTTTACTGTAATCCATTTCTCTTTTTATATTCAGCAACATCCTCACTGTGCTGCTTGAAGAGCTGAAAGCAGAGGAGATAACATGATTCATCACAGATCTACTTTGTTCTGAAATGCTGGGGACCACATGGCAGATTAAAGCAGTGGTGCAGCGTGATGTACCCAATACATGTTATCAGCAATGCCTAAAACACCGTCTTGTTCCTGTGTGCAATAAATAGGAGCTGCTGGAAGCTCCTCTTGCGTTGACACATTATGGTATCAAATATATGCTTAGAAAAAAGGCATTTTAGTACTCACTGTACCGGAATAAATAAGTAGTGGTTAATAGATTCAATAGTAGGAAAGCAGCGGGCCGTCAGAATTTGAAGGGGAAAAAAAAGTTTCATTATTTAATTTTACATATTCCCCCTACGCGTTTCACTCAGCTGGGACCGAAACGTGTAGGAGGTATATGTAAAATGCAATAAACTGTTTCTTCAACTCTACGAATGCCCGTTGCTTTTCTACTGTTGAATAAAATGTATGTTGCCATTACATATTCTGATCCATTTATATGCAGCTGATTTCAGCGGCTAGGGGTGGAGAGATCAGCTACCTTTTTATGAAAATGTTTTATTCCAAAATGAATTAAAATGACAAGAATAAAATTGGAATCTTGAACAATCAAAGAGAAAGAATGAAAATCTCCAATGTCACCGATCTTGACCCCCTCATCCCTCCCAAAAGGTTACACATTGGCACATGTAATTCCCCACAATATAAAAAGAACGTGCCTCATCTATTACAGAGGTGGCCAACTCCAGTCCTCGAGCCACCAACAGGTTTTTAGGATAGCCTTGCTTCAGCACGGGTGGCTCAGTCTTTGACTGCACCACCTGTGCTGAAGCAGGGATATCCTGAAAACCTGACCTGCTCGTGGCACTTGAGGACTGGAGTTGGCCACCCCTGATCTATTTGGATCCTGTCATGGGGCTGGTCCATAAAGGGTTGCAAGCAATGGTTAAAGCCTGATGACGCCAAGAGGTTACAGAGTAGCAATTAGTATTTAAAGAGAAAAAAATATTTATTTTAAGAAGCCTCTCTCCTTTCTGCTTCTCAAGCATTATTAGTGTGTAAAGATTTCTAAATTTAAAAAAACAAAAAAAAAAAAACAGTCAAAATAGAGGTCTTTAATGTGAAATGTCACACAGTCACTTGGACTACTGGTTGCATGGCACACCCAGCAATATTTCAACTTATGTTTCCATCTGCCACAATTCTCAATACAATTACCACCCCGTAACCCTTTGTATCGGGATGCACAAGCTCACACTATTAGATTATAACAAACCACCGCATCCTACCCTTTTAGCAATGAAGAAAATATACTTTTTTTTAAAACTTTTTTAATCACCACAGGTATTTTATAATGCACAAATACGCTGCGTGTGTGATGTCGGAGGTTAGCACAACATTACTGCAATAGGAATCTTGGTGCTAGTAATAATAATAATAGCATGTTCTTGTATACAGCCGCGGCTCTGATGTTCTATGTTAAGAGAACCCCTCTCCCTTGCAAAGTGATCATCAACATGCAGGACTATGCAGACTGGCGGCACGCGGAAGCAGTTAGCTCTTTAGGCCGAGTCCCCGCTGGCGCTGAGCGGGCGGCGCTTGGCACGGTTACTTGTGTATGTATATGTATATATATATAATATATATATATATATAGGCAATACGATACCGGATGAGTCCACGAGGTAGTCAAAAAAGAGTTGTATTTAGGGAGACACCATATCCAACGTTTCGGTCCTACACATGGGACCTTTCTCAATCACCTTGAGAAAGGTCCCGTGTGTAGGACCGAAACGTTGGATATGATGTCTCACTAAATACAACTCTTTTTTGACTACCTCGTGGAGTGCTGCCTCTGATATTCGCTCATCCGGTATCGTATTGCCTATTATTTCATACAGGATTTGCACCCACCTTGATTTACCTGACGGAGTGCCTTGTTCTCATCTATTCACTATATATATATATATATATATATATATATATAAATACACACACACACACACACACACACACACACTGTATACATATACATTATATATATATATATATATTAAAATGGTTTTTGAAGCAAAAAGTGGCACACACACACACACACACACACACACACACACACACACACACACACACACACACACACACACACACACACACACACACACACACACATGTTAAAATGGTTTTTGAAGCAAAAAGTGGCACTGTGTGCTCATTTGCATGTCATTCCCCAGAATCCCTTGCTGCAGTGGAAGTGCTGGGTGATATAACGGTGAAAGGCGGGGTTGCAGACCTGCCTAAGACATGCAGATGAGCATACAGTTGTATTTACATTTATATATATATATATACACAAGTTCCGGCTCACGCGGTGCATGCGCGGGCACACACGCTCGGCGCTTTTAAATAGCCCGCAATTGCGCCGCACCTCTCGCGCGTCCGCAAGTTGCAGGACACCCAGCGCTCATGCTCTAAGCATGAGCGCGCTCAGCGCCAGCGGGGACTCAGCTTTAGAAGTGAAAGGAAGGGTGAATAATATTCTGTCCTACACAGCACCACCGTTTAAATTAGGAAAGATAATGTTACATGTGGGGAAACTGATAAACATGAAGGCCCCTAATCAAAATGCTACTACACTCTTGTTAGGGAATCCTTACGCCCAATTCAAGTATGTTGTATCTCTGAGCTTTAACTTCCCCATGTGTAATATCAGACGTACGTAACGGCCCAACCTCTCCTACGCTAAAGGGACCTAAAAAGCAAATGATTGACACGGTTTAAGAAAATATCTAAGTATTTTTTAAATGATTGTTTAAATGTTTAATGCTGTCATATTAACCAACTGCACTATAAATGTTTTTACTATCTTTAACAAATCACTTATGATAAGACAGGGAAATTGTAAATCCAGACTGTATTTCCCTTTGTTGTTTGGTTTGAATTAATTAGGCTGTCATCATTAGCTGCCAAGATAAAAAGAACAATATTTACCAGGTACGGTTTAAATAAGGGACGCTAAGAAAATAGTAACATACCCATTTTTTATACAGGAAGCAAAACAAGTGGAAATGTGACTTTAAGGATAATTGAATCTAAGGAAAACAATGACATTAATCAGTCGTTTAAAGGAAAATATTTTCTTCTTTTGACGACTACGTGGGACAACCTCTTTAACAAGAGCACAGCTTCTCCTCCTTTCCCCTGATAAAGACCCCTCACTTCAAATCTGCAGAGCCAGTCTCCTCCACAAGTGCTGTCAATATTACAGACTGCTCCTGTGTTGTCAGAAGACTTACCAGAGCCCAGACAGCGACAGTGCTTCCCAATGCCAGACTGACACGGAGCCAATTTGGTCTGGAGAAATCCGGACTCCTTGCTGTGTATAGCGTACGAGCGAAAACTGAAACCATACAAGATGCACACAAAGATTAACCTTCAGTCCAGCTATGAAACAAAGACACAAAAACAAGGATGGAAAAATGATGGCATACTAGTTGGACCAATCGCCCATTACACGATTGTAAATCTTGCTCTATGATCTATCCCATTTACTTTTGATCTTACTTATCCTATCCTGCACATGCGTAGCTTTGCTCATTATACAGCCTTGTATGGATCAGTCTGCAAAGTAAACAGAACCTAAAACATATGTCTATCCCTGGTAGATCTACGGTCACAGGTGGAAAATAATACTTAGAAGCCGGGGTGGGGGTGGGGGGGGCGTTTTGGCTACCATCAGGAACCGTTTAGTTTCCCAATTGCAGGAAATATGGTGTATAAGAACTGGTTTGTGGGGGACTTCCTCCATCACTATGTTATGTGGTCTTTGTGTTGTTCCCTTTTCAATTGAGAACAGTTATATCTCCTACAAGTTTGCACCAGTACCCATCTTTTGCACTATTCACAATACAGGCTGCATCTACATTTGGAGTCATTTCACATACTGTAGTTTATTATACAGCCCATGTATACGCTATATCACGAATATGACAAATATGAGGGAATAGCCTGTTCAATGTATATTGCTTTTTACATCAAAGGACACGGATTGCCAAGATGCATAAATGAAAAACCTCTTTCATAAGCCCTGAAAGTGTTTCACTAAAAACAACAAAAACTGTGACAGTAAAATATGTAAAGGGATTGAGTGTTAAAAAAAAAACCACACACACCATCATTTTGCGGGCCAAGAAAATGGATTTGCTGTATGAAGATCAACCTAACAAAAGGAAATTGCATCCGTGGCAAATTGAAAAATTATGTTGAAAAGGGGATTTGACCTCTCTGGCAGAGAAGGGGTTAAGTAAGAGTGCTCACAAGCCCCTCCGAACATCTAACATTACAAAATGAGCGCTCCCCCATCTGAAGAGACCTAAAAGCATTTCTCTTCCCTCAAGTGGAAAAGTCATGGTGATCTTTAGATCAGGCAAAAGATAATGTCACTCACATGCACTTAGGTCACCTTGGGCTTCCAACATGGTCAGTCACATTAAATCCTTCAAATCATATGGCCAATGTAAGCCCTTTCACGTGACAGACAAAGGCTTCTCCTACTGGTAATGGCCCTCTACAGAAAATTCTTTAATACAAGAAGCAGGAATATTTGTTCATGATCTAAATGCCTGCCAAACGCCAACACATTAATGGAAATTCTTACTTGTAGGCATATCTACTATGGCCCATATTCATGTGCGTATTTAATATGCAAGGATAACATCCATTGTACAATGAAGGATTGAGCAGAATTTATTCAAATCAGACCGGTCGCCCAGAAAAACCTCTGTTGGGGAGTGAAACGCTGAAGAACTTTCTAATTCAGACTTTATATTTTTCTGTTACAGTTTTGGCTTATCTTCTGCGCACCCCAGTTACCGGTTTGTGTATGTCCAAATTATGCTCTCTTTAGAACTATAATATACACGTGTACCTATGATATACACGCATGTACATCTGTAACAGTTAACATGTATATAGTTAGCTTAGTATTGAGTTGTGAGGTGTTGTGCTTACACCTGTAACAGTGTCAAGAGTTAGTCTGTGTCTCTACATCACATCATATTGAGGAAGAGTCAGAGTGGCAAGTGCTAACAGAGTGAAAGACAGGGCAGGAATGTGTTGGCTATCACTTATATGTTGTCTGTTACATTGTGTAGGGCTGTGTGCTGTTGCGTGAGATCATGTATTAAGTACACATGTATGGCGTGTGTAACATGCGTGTATGTGTGACGTGTGTAACATGCGTGTATGTGTGACGTGTGTAACATATCCCTCACACGCTGTGCGTCATAATGTTGTGTATCTATCACACGCGGTGTGTCATAATGTTGTGTATCACTCACACGTTGTGTGTCTTCTCAGCCTCCCCAGACTCCCGGGCACCGGTGACACAAACATGGCGGCTCTGACTGTGACCGACCTGATCGATCGCTCGGCGCTCGGCTTCGATCTCAGGAAAGAACAGCAGAGCGCCGAATCATGGATAGAGGGCGGAGGCAGCGCCATTTGATCTTAACCCATTCAGTGCTGGAGGCCGGATGCAGTGCAGCGCTGCACAATCACCCTGTTGTACACGGCGATACTACGAATAGCAATCCTTGCATACCAAGTATACTTTTCCCCTACACATTTATAATGCAGATACACCCGTTATTGCAATAACAATGCTGAGAATAAGAATAGGCATGCATTTCTGTAATACAAATAGAGAGTTACACCTGGGAGCCCAGGTACAGACTGGCAAGTCCTCCTCTATATGTCTTGGCTGTGCTGTATATCTTCATAGGTACTGAAATAAATACTAATTGCAAAATTGGGATCCCTGGGCATACAATTCAACGAAAATGTGTATTGTGTTCTTTTTTTAAGGGGTATGGTCACCAAAGCCATTGTTACTCCTCAGCAAATGGCCATGAACGTGCAATGATTATTGCATCCTATATTTCATTGCAGGCACCTTAAGGATTAAAAGCATTAGTAGGGACGGTGGCAGAAGGAACACATTTAAGTTTTTAAAAGTGTTCAGGTGAACATGCAGTATAGCAGTTAAACCTTAGTAATTTACAAGTGTATGTGTTTTAAATCACTTTTGAAAGTTATTACTTTTGGCAGAACTATAAAGGGAGGGATTGATTATTTTGTTATCGCCACCAGTGGAATATATATATATTAATATGTATGCACCTATTCTCCCTCCCTATATAAAAAATAAAAAGGGATTTTAGCCGTATTGGTCCATTTATGTAAAAAAGGGAAACATAGGTAGCATGATAACTTTTGTTGGTTAAATAAAAGGTACCAGTAAACAAGCTTTCAAACCTCACAGGGCTCCTCAGGTGCAGTATGGCAATTGTACAGCAAGTCAGGCATTATATACAATTTGTAGTGTGATGATTTAGAGTGGGAATAGGGAAAGTATATGCAATACAGGAAGAAACGTTTGTGTGTAGTTAGGAAGAGAGTAGGACAAGGGGTGCAGGCATCATTACCATGCCTTCGCAGCGGTGATTGGTGGAACTGCACCTTTGTGCCATGCCTTCACAGCGGTGATTGGTGGCACTGCACTTTTGTACCATGCCTTCACAGCGGTGATTGGTGGCACTGCACCTTTGTGCCATGCCTTCACAGCGGTGATTGGTGGAACTGCACCTTTGTGCCATGCCTTCACAGCGGTGATTGGTGGCACTGCACTTTTGTACCATGCCTTCACAGCGGTGATTGGTGGCACTGCACCTTTGTGCCATGCCTTCACAGCGGTGATTGGTGGCACTGCACCTTTGTGCCATGCCTTCACAGCGGTGATTGGTGGAACTGCACCTTTGTGCCATGCCTTCACAGCGGTGATTGGTGGCACTGCACCTTTGTGCCATGCCTTCACAGCGGTGATTGGTGGCACTGCACTTTTGTACCATGCCTTCACAGCGGTGATTGGTGGCACTGCACCTTTGTGCCATGGATTCACAGCGGTGATTGGTGGCACTGCACTTTTGTACCATGGATTCACAGCGGTGTTTGGTGGCACTGCACGTTTGCACCATGCCTTCACAGCGGTGATTGGTGGAACTGCACCTTTGAAATGAAGGCGTGATACCCAGACTACTGTGGCCGGTACTCACCATAGCACGATCCGTGCTATCACAACCAATCTACCATTGACTTTAATGGCAGGAATCGCTAATTCGGCCGCAATGGCGTGGGTCATGCTTTCATGACTCACAGCCTCTGTGGTTGTCTCTGTTTCTTTTGGCTGGGTCTGCCAACCAACCAATATTTATTACATCTTTTTGGACATAGTAGGCAATCCAGTTTAAAAGATAAAAAAAAACACGGAATAGGCTAAAGGAAAATGAAATAAATATATTTGCACACTTATTGCAAACTGAGCATCATTCAAATCATATAAAAAGGATGTTTTGGGCCTGTGAAGAAAATAAATATATATAACACATACAGGCAGTCCTTGGTTATCCAACGGAATCCGTTGTGGAAGTAGCGTTGGATAGTGAAACCGTTGTAAAGTGAGTCCCATGTTAATCAGTGGCGGTGAGCGTTGGATAACACATTCAGGCGTCAGATAACGCATTCCGGCGTCGAAAAACGGCCCTTAGGGTTGCATTGTAAAGCGTTGGACATGCCATTCGTTGTAAAGTGAAACGTTGGATAGCGAGGACTACCTGTACACAGAGTGGTTGAATTGCAACAGCTTCGGAGGTTACAGGATATCTATTAAAAGGGTTTATTTTGAAAAAGCTCTCTCAGTTTCTGTGTACAAAATAAGCTTTCCCACATTAACAGGTTGAGAATTCTTTAAAATTAAGGACAGAAGCACTCGTTGTCGTTCAGAGTTGTGTAATAATATTGCAGCAAGTGAGTTATTATGCTTTAATTAAATAGAAAATATTTTTTCCATGAACCCCTAATTAATAAATTTTATTGCCTATTCATGAGATGATTGCTAACAAAACTGTTTGACCGATTCCAGTGTCCTGAGCTTGTGGGACGAACACACGCTCAATACGGCCCCAAATTGCATGCAGGCAGCATCCATCCGTGTAGCTGTGCATCTGCAGCCGATCACCACATATTGGGAACAGGACTGCACACAGCTCTAACCCCATACCTCCATTAGGCTTGTTCCATTGCTCCACTTATCAATTACATACAGGCTATCAGCCAGGAGGTGTCTATACCTGGAGTCGCCAGACGGTTTTTCTTGGTTAGCATAGCTGGTATAGCTGCCATTACTATCGGAGCTTCTGAAGTCACACCCCACAATGCCTTGCTGCTTTGGATGCAAAGCATTGTGGGGAGTGACTCTGGACGCTCCTGCTGCAATTGACATCTATACCACCCATAATAAGGTGCAGTTACTAATTGTGCAGTTCCCACATGTGCTCAGGAAGCCACTATACTGCCTGGGACCCACCATTACATGTTTATTTCCGCAAACTCCTTGGAGAAACCTCATGAACCCCTGGGGCATTGATGGGCAACAGGTGACTCGGATGGGCGCATATGGCTCTCGGAGGCTTCACCTGCAGACCCTCAACTGTTTATCACCCCAGCAGTTTGGTCTCTCCAGTGCAGAGGGAGTGGAGATGTTGCTGGTACGGATCATAGCGTCTTCCCACTCCCAGTACTGCGGTCACGGGACACCAATGCTTTTAACACAAAAATACCCGGATCCTTTGATTGAGCAAAACGTGAGATAAAATAAATTGTAATTTATTTACACAATAAACATACATAGCTTAATTTACAAAATAATATGAAAATACACTTAGTTACGATGTTAACTCTGGTTACAGGAAAGATCTCAGATGGAATCTCAGGTGAATCTTTTTACAGCATGTTCAATCTACCTCCTGGCTGGCTGCACTGACTTTTAAAACCTCACAAGCCCTATCTTTAAACTGTGCAACCAATCGCGGCGTGGGAACAAAACATCCCACCTATTGGCAAGGTTCACCCATACATCAGGGAGCCTGGCAGAGGCTTCAAGGTATGCTACAAGCATGTGCGAACTTCACCCTTAAGCCGCTTAGCATACCTAGCCAAGCCCACGTCCCTGGTGACAGGTTGTCTGCCTTTCCCCTGACACCTGGACATGTCAGGGAAAACTATTTACCTCCCCCCCACTCGACTGTGTCAGTTTCTTTGAACTACCAGACACAGGGGAACCGAATCAGCAGGGTGGCTTTAGAAACCCGAGTCTAATTATGCATTGCTTACTCACTACTCACTAGGATTTCCTGCCATGCATTCTAAAGTTTAGTACTTATACCAAGTGTCATCTCCTGTTCTGGCCTGAATGAAAATCCTCATACCCTTATAACAGTAATACACCAAAAAGAGGGGTCTACCTATAGCAGGTTCAGGGTACCTGGGCATGTATCTGGGTACCCCTCCTTATACAAGGGACCGTCTGGATGGCTGCAGGTATACACTAACCCCTTCATGCCCGTTTACCTTGTCTGGAAGATGCTGCTGCAGGAATCCTGGCAGTGAGTTGTAATAGCGCTTTCAGTCAGTGTTTGACCGGAGTAATGTGCTTGGCTGTATCCGAGAATCTCACTCTTTTCCCGGATCCAACTTTTGGGGTATACCATAACTCCGGAACCCCAATACATAGACACATTTTGTAAAGACTTTCTCCGGCAAACCCATCCTGAAACTTATAGCCTAGAAATCTCCTGGTCTCAGCACCCCAGGAAAGGTAAAAACACACTGAAATCTTTAATGTCACATTATTTGCACAGTCACAGTAATGCATAAAAACATCTGGGTCCAAGAGCTGGCACTCTCGGACCCCAACACACGGATCAGGGGTAACCAAGTGGGCTGAACCTTTATTAGTGAGCCTGGTTAACCCCTTCACCGTTACACTGTATCTCACAGCACTTTACGCTGAATGATCGCACACTGTATGAATCTCTCAGCCCTGCACACTGAATTTCACAGCACTGCACGCTGAATGATCGCACATTGGATTTCGCAGCCCTGCACGCTGAATGATTGCACACTGTATCCCAGAGCACTGCACGCTGAATGATCACACACTCTCACAGCCCAGCACGCTGAATCTCACTACACTGCATGCTGAATGATTGCACACTGTATCCCAGAGCACTGCACGCTGAATGATCGCACACTATCTCACAACCCAGCACGCTGAATCTCACTACACTGCATGCTGAATGATTGCACATTGGATTTCGCAGCCCTGCATGCTGAATGATTGCACACTGTATCCCAGAGCACTGCACGCTGAATGATTGCACACTGTATCTCACAGCCCAGCACGCTGAATCTCACTACACTGCATGCTGAATGATTGCACACTGTATCCCAGAGCACTGCACGCTGAATCTCACTACACTGCATGCTGAATGATTGCACACTGTATCCCAGAGCACTGCACGCTGAATGATTGCACATTGGATTTCGCAGCCCTGCACGCTGAATGATTGCACAGAGACCCCCAGGCACCCTGGCTTGCACAGAGACTCCCGCACACCACACACACGCGGTGACTAGGCGTGGTCACGCGTCCTGCAGCGGGCGGAAAGAGGCGTGCCTCGCAGGTCACGGCGCATGCGCAGCTCTGTCTCTGACCCGGGAGGGGAAGCCGTCCTCCTTCCGCCATTTTGGCTGCCTCTGTCGGTCTGTTCAGTTACCACGTGAACCGCCGGCAGCGGCCTCCGGGGAACGGAGAAGCCAAGAGAGGAGAAGGAGGGGTAGGGACAGGAACTCAGAGCAACCAGCCGGCCCGTGCGCCTGCCTGCCCCCGGAGAGAAGGAGGAGAGCGTGCGGGAGGTGCACATTAATCACCCGGCTCACCCCCAACCTCCTCCCCTGTCACCGGAGCACGCGGGGGCGCGAGGACGGAGCGAGACCCGAGCGCCGCAGCAGCAATCTCCTCGTGAGCCCCTGCGGGAGGCGCGCGCAGCGGCCGCGAGATGCCGAGTGTCAACCTGCCGCCCAAAGAGAACGCGCTCTTCAAACGGATCCTGGTGAGCCGCGCGCCGGCCCGCGTCATACACACATCACTATACACACTGTGTGTGTGTGTGTGTGTGACGTCATATACACCTCTCTATACTATACACACTGTGTGTGACGTTACCGGGCCCGCATCATATATACACACTGGGCCCTCCATACGGGTGTGGGTGTATATATACCCTCCATACGTGTGTGTGTGTGTGTGTGTGTGTGTGTGTGTATATATATATATATATATATATATATATATATATATATATATATATATATACACACACACACACACACCCAGGACATATATATATAATCACATACACACATTGCGTTACATTACCAGGGCCTGTCTCATATATACGTGTATACACATCTATACATACGGTGTGTAACATCACTGGGCCTTTCATACGTGTGTGTGTGTGTATATATACACACACACACACACACACACACACACACACTGTGTGACATCCTGAGGATATGATGTTGGCCGATAGTGGAGTCGACAGAAGAAAATGCTCCTGTAATTTTGAAAAAGAACAGTAAAGTGACGGACACAGTTAAAGGGTTTTCTTTGTAACCTTTTTTTAAATTTGTCTATGTATGTTATCTGTGCTAGGCCTGACGGGTCCTGCTGGTTAGCAAGCTGTGTATCTCGTGTTCTCCTACACTGCATTGGGACTTCTTTTCCCAATTTAAAATATGCTTGTCGAAAGTAATCTATTTTGTCCAGCCCTATGTGTCATACATTTCAGGCCTATCACATTGATAGATGCCATCTCTTTATCCCTCTTACATGTTCTCTGTATATAGTACATTCACCCCTTGCTTTCTCGCTCTAGTTATGTTATATTTACTCACATTTATTTTTTATAAATGCATGCAGCTTTTATAATACTGTTTTGTTTGTCATGGTCTTTAATGGGGAAACAGTGATCCAAAGTAATGGGATGTATGTGTATATATCACCACTTAAGTAAACATGTACCAACGTCACAATAAAATACAAATCCCTGCCTGCATCTCCAAACTAATAATAGGGGTAAACTCACAAGCATATTTTGTTGCAGATTTTAACATGGTTTTAAAGATCTCCACCTACTAGAAGCGGGTTTTTTTTTAATACAAAATGGTATTTATTTTATATAACATCCCAATGAAGGTTTTTATGGTCGAAACGTTTGTCTTTATGTAAAATAAATACAATTTTGTATAAAGGGGGGGGACCTTGGAATGCTTGGAGATCTTTACAACTATATAAACGTGTGACCGATGACTGCTTGTCTCTGGACGCACCCGATAACCTTCTTTCTAATATTCTAGTGTTGACGTTGAATCATTTTTGGTGTGCATTACCTTTTTATTTTTAACTAGATTTTAACTTAGGACATTCCACTTGGGCACACTACATGTTTAAACTATGGGAGTCAGGGCCATCCTTCTAGACATAGGCTTTTGAGACAGGTTTGTTCAGTAGGGCTAAAGCCTCTCGGAGAAATTCTTGCTCATGAAGGTTGTATATGTTTCGTCAGTCGTAACCCAAAATGTGCTGCATTATCCAACATGGCCAACATACAAACCCTCTGCAAGAGTTTTTGGATTACGTTTCCCAGTAGCTGAAAACTGCTTTTGTTCAACCCCCTCTGCCTCCCAAATAACTGTTAAAAAGCAAAATATTGGGCATCATCAATAACTGTGCTATCGTTTATTTATTTTCTGCATGAGCGCAAACAAAAAAAACTACTTATGTGGCCCAAAAGGCTTTTTTTGCAACTTGGCTATCCAAATCTAATTCTCTGAATTTGTATTTGGACCATTTGTGATTAAAAAAAAAAACCCGCTCATTGTTTTCTCCATGAATGCTGGCTCAAAAGTTACAAGTACCTGGAAGCAGAGGTTTAAACCGAAGGGGAAGATATTCAAAACGGTCAGTACAAAGACTATTCCCAGAGCCTTTATACGGTTCTAGTTATCATCCATCGTGTGCAAACTTGATAACTGCTTGCTTTTAGACTCCATGTCTTTTTTTGCAGTTGCTTTTCAAGACTTCTAGGTGCTTTTAACAGAAGATCACTACCTGAAAATAGTTTGCTTTAAATACGTTTGAATTATGTTTCCTTAAACAGCAGTGACCACTGGGTATGGGATGCAGCACTTTAATTTGCGAATAAATACAATGTACGTTCTGAACATAATGTTCCCTGGCAGCAACAGGTAACATTTACAATTTAACTTTTAAATAAAAAATATTTTATATCCATATGTTCTTTCAGAATCTGAGCATGTGTTCAATCTAAGCTCTACGGCTTTTCTTAAACTTATGGCAGGCACCATCACACTAAGGCCGCACTTATAGTAAGCGCGACGTCGCCGTTGCGAAAACTGGTAGCCGGCAAAATTTGATTTTTCAAGGGCTGTCGCCTCACGTGACGGCCCTTGAACCAATGAAATGGCCGGAAACCCGCGCCGCCGCCCGGCGAACTATAACTTGCGACGGGTGACGTCACCCGTCGTGTCGCCATTGACGGCACTATAGGCACGGCCTAATCCTTATGTATGTAAAAATACCATTGCTGTGGCATGAATTGTGTTTAGAAACAAAAAAAGTAACATCCATTTTATATTAAATGTAAATGCCATGTTGTAACATTTGAGTATTTTTTAAATGACTCCATGTGAAAAGAGTGCAAGGAAAATGGTGTCTTTAAGGTTAAGTGGCTAATTATATATCGGCCAAAGTGGCTGATCGGACTATTGGGGTATGGGAGATTTTGTCCAAATACAGACTGATCCGCCGCTTCAGCTAATATAAAATAAACCCCTAAAATGTCTGCCATTACCACACATTTCTCAGGGATCGCAGAGCTTGAAAACCACTGGTGTAAGCTTTCCAAACAAGGTTTACAAATCTCATTCTGGGTGCCCTTGTCTCACATGCTCGGTATATAGGTATATAAATGAGTGTATATAGATATATTTATATTTTTACTTGCTCTTACACTAAAGCGTTGGCTTTTGCACTGTCAACGTTAATGGGTTTGTGTGACAGTTCCCACCCACGGGAAGGGGCCTGTCATCACAGGGATGGGCAGCGTCACTTTTGTGGGGCCACATGCATAGTGTAGCTGCATGTAGATGAAGCCAACGGCGGTAGCAGCACCTTACTCAGCAGACTTTGAGTTGTTCCCTAGCAAGTTGGACTGCCCACTATAGGAACTTGCATTACTGACAGGCTGGGACCTGCATTCTTTCCAAGGTGCCGCCTTTCCTCAACCTGTCTTTGAACATCAAGCTTCCTGTCCGTGTGCCTCCCATGGGAAGCCTCACTGGGGAGAGAGCGAGGCTTGTGTTTTTAGCGGGCTGTAGGACTGCAGTTTCAGCATGTTTTTTCTGATTAATTGGAGCTCAGGATATAAGCATTTTGTGTGTGCAAGTCCCATCAGCAAGTGGCTAAAAAAAATGGTCCAGAAAGTTTCAAAGTGTCACTGGTTGCTCTAGACAGAGGTTAAAACCTGCCCCGCTGTGGCTCATGCTCGTCCCTTTGATAAAGTTTACTACTCTGAAGGCTGGGGGCGGAGTGCCTTGTAACACATGTTCTTGCATCCTTTGCATACGTGCACTGCACGGATAAAAAGCACAAAAGGCATATTGTGATCTGTATTTGTGTTGCCAGCTGTCCTCTAGGAATAAATGCTATTTACCTGCAATCTCAATGTACATCTCTCCTCGACAGTATTGCTGCATCAGGGGGTTGCGATCATTTGATAGTACTGTGGCTTTCTTTGTGCATCGATATGTGCTCTTTTTTGGGGAAAATGTTGGTCTTTCTCAATGCACATTAGCATACATTTTAAGTCAAGTTTGAAGATAAGAATATTCTTTCCTCCCTACCCCCCCCCCCATAAGTTAAACATGTTAAAATAGAAGCAAGTTTTATTTAGCAGGGTGATATGTAAATATCTACCATATATAATAACATTGAACAGGTTTGTGGGTGTGTTTATGTAAAATACCAGCATGTTTGTTGTATACAAATATTTGGTGTGGCTTAAGTGTCTTTTTGTGGTTTAATTGTTTGTTGGAAATATAAGAGATATTTGCTTTTGCCATTTTGAATTGAAAGCAATTAGGCAAACCGCACAATGCCAACACAATCACACATGCCATCACAACCGACTGTTCAAGATTTCTCAGGATACAATGCTTATGACTGAGGAGTAACCAGGCCGTAATTAAAGCAGTGGATTGCAAACTGACCCAAAGTCTTCAGGTGACCTCCAATGGGTTAGCTGGCCAATTAAATAAATGTTATTTGCAGTACTATTTAAAATATAGAATGACAATTTTTTGTAGTTCACTATGTAGTGCGTTAAGAAATGGTTTGAGTTAGGAGTGTATTGTTGTTTGGGACTTTCCTGCATGTTGCTTACTTAAATTGCTGCGATCTAGTATCTGGGTAATCTACTGGGTGTAACCAAGGAATGCTGTCAAATTGACTTTCAAACTGATATTGTTATGCTCCACTCACTTTGTGGCAGCGGCATCTCCATGCTTTCATAAATTGACATTTCTTAAAGCCCTGTAGTAGACAAAATGAATCCCCTACCCCGGAGTTGGCAGTCTAACTTTTAGAGCCTGGAGCACATGGAGGTCACTGGACAAGATCAAGCTGCTGATGTACATTGGTCTTCCAACCCCATTGCAATACAATTTGTTAAAGACCCATAAGTTACATAGCAGATTAGGTCAAGACATGTCCATAGGATGCAACCTTTATTCAATTCTAATTAAACAAAATACTACTCTTAAGTTACATTTGATCCAGAGTCAGGCAAGTTCAAGTCAATGTGCTCTGTTCATTTACTTGCATGCTGATCTATTCTAAATTGTAAATAAAATTCATAGTGATCTGTTATGCAGAGTTCTGCGGGATGCTTGTGTTGGGTTTTCAATTGCTCGTCGGGTAAACTATTTTAATTAATTAGTTAAATGTAAGAACCTAAATGTAAATAACGTTGATGTGCAATTTTTTTCCAATATTGTCTGCAGCCATAGTACATTTTAGATTTCATTTTTAATGTTTGTTTTCCTGCCTGTTAGATGTGTATTGAGTACATTAATTTAGGAAATATTAACAACTTGGTAACAGAGTAATCCAATCCAACGATTTAAGTGACAAAGGCGCTCCAACGCTGAATCCCTTCAGTATAGAGATGTATGCCATAAGCAAATAAACAGGATAAGACAAGGGGGTATGTATATGAGATAATGCTTGTTGTAAAGTCCCCAGATGGACCAATAATCCCTGAAGGGTAAGGTATAAGGTTGAAAACCCCAATCAAACCCTCATTGGGGTGGTTCCTGGACTCACAATGAATATTCAAAGAGAATAATAAATAGTACTCACAGATGCCCCTTTCAAGTGTCCTGTAAGGCGTGCAGCCAGATGAGGAGATGCTGGTCTCCGAGAACAAAAAAGGAAGAAACTAGCGCACCGCCAAGAGTGGGTACCAAACAGATGTTTTAAAATATCTTCTTTATTCAATCCATCTAAAAGTGCAGGTTAATACCCTCCTATACGTTTCGTGTAAAGATACACTTTATCAAGGAGTCCTTAATAAAGTGTATCTTTACACGAAACGCGTAGGAGGGTATTAACCTCCACTTTCAGATGGAATGAATAAAGATGATATTTTAAAACACATCTGTTTGGTGCCCACTCTTGGCGGTGCGCTAGTTTCTTCCTTTTTTGGTAACAGTAATATATAACTTTATTTATAGCAAGCTTTCAGAGTAGGTATCCTCAGTTGTCATCAGTGTTTCTAATAAAGGTGTTGCTGTACGCAGCAAATGTGATCTGAATTCAAAATGAATTACTTGTGATTCCCAAAACCTATTCCTTGGAGCCAGACTAATTTTTTGGAAAAGCGGATGATTAATCCCATTGTAATACAAAAGTACATTGGCGCTTGTACAAATTCATCGGGTATTTCTGAAAACTGGCCTAACTCGCAGTAGAGGTGATACCTTTACTAGCCAAGTCGTTGTTAGCAAAGCGAGTGCAAGCTCTTAGAATCACAAAGGTCCCTTCAGGCAGACTTTGTTTTTTTTCTACCTTGAAGGGACCTTTGTGGTTCTGAGAGCTTGCATTCTTCCTCCTAACCACGACCTGGCTAGTAAAGGGATCACTGTTACCATACTTTTCTTTGTCGATTCTGTGCGCTAACACGGCACCATTCTCTATTTGTGGCATAACTCCATGACTAGGGATTTTTGAAAGCCGGCATAATTTTTTTTTTTTTAAGCTGTTTGTATTTTTTGTTGTAAATTTTTAGTTCAAATGTCTAATTGTTCCTGCAGAAGTGAAGATTGAAGATTTCCTGTAGGTTGCAACACCTTTTAGTGGCTCAATATGAGAGTTCTTCATTAGACAGGACACTGAACATGGCGGCTCAGAGGAAACAATCTGGTCTGTTACTTGCTATAACATTAAAAAAACAAAAACTTATTCCGATTTAGTATTTTAGTTTTAATGCATAGTTGTAAATTTAGCCAGCATCTGAATGTAATGTATGCCATATAGCCGATCAAAAAAAAAAAGAGGCATAATTTCAACCATAAGACGTCCGTAGACTGATTCAATCGCTCAGAATGGGGACTGGGACATGGATGTTCCCGGCTACTCTATTTTAAAAAGTCAGGGAAGAAAAGGGTGGGTTTGCCCTTTATATAACCGTTACCTTGTATTTAAAAAAAACAAAAAAACAGAGTAACCTTAAACTGGTGAGAAGGTTACACTTTGTACTGGGTCATCTACAGACCTCCGGAAGAGGACTTGGACAAGGTTTTAATGGAGGAAATCAATAGCATGACAAATAACTACAGTACTTCAGTGCCCTATAGAAGTACGTCATAAAGGGTGGCACCCTGGGGCCCACACCATGGGGTGTTGCTTGTTTTCTAGGGGACGTACACCAGGGAACTGCGACTTATTCCATTTACAACAGCAGAAGGGATCACTTGAGCACTCGTGTGGATCTGTAGACTATTCTCTCACCAGGTGGTAGATGCTAATACTGTGGGAATTAAAAAAATAAAAATGCTTACAATAGAAACATGACCATCGTAAATACGAAAGAAAGCCATAGGATCGGAGGGTCTGCAACAGATTGGAAAATGGGCCAAGGGGTTCTGGTCTGCTGACAAATTCTACTTTTGTAATGTAAATAAATGTAACTTATTTGCTTTATGTGTGTGATGGAGGGGGGGTGTGTGTTCTCCATTTGAATGCAGAACATGTGTTTTTACGGTCATTCTCTGAGCAGCCACAACTTTGTGGCATTGCAAGCACGCAGTTACGCAGCATCACGTTTTGTATAGTGCAATCAAAGCATTGTACATCTTGCCACATGAGAGAATATAATGAGATGGGTCAGGGCCAACTGAACTGTCTGATAATAATCAAGATAAAAGAAACATGTCAGGTGAGGTGGTGGTGCCAACAGGAATATATTGTAGGAGATAACACGATGTGGGGATATACATGGACAGTAATTTCAAGGGCATAGATTAGCTATGAACAGCTCTTTCTCTGCCTCTCTTAGGCTGCGTCCATGGTATGGATGACAGCGCGTTCGCACGCTGAACTATCAGACTGCCTTAAGGCAGTGATCGGGTCAATACATCATGCGTGTGCGTGTGCCAGGGGGCGTTTTGAGCAAGAAATCAGTTAAATGATTTATTGGCGCGACGGGCCTGTCACGTGAGCGGTTCGCTCAATGAGGACGAACCAGCTCCGTGACGTCAATGGCACGCCCCTAGACACACCCACGGATGGTGCGCGTACCATGGCCAGGGAAAGCGCGCGCCTTCGCATGGGCAAAGTGTCTATGGACGCAGCCTTAGTATAGTGTTTAGCAGCATGTTGGGAACATGCTTTAAAAATGGGTTTTGTTTGCAATGGGGTCTGTCCTTTCAAGGCTGTGGAAGCTCTTAGATCTGTCTGGCAGCTACATGCAATCGCTTGTTTGACAGTGACAGCTCCCGGGGGCCTGTCAGACTTGTCATTTCCATACCTTCCAGAAAAGGCTGCTTCACTAAACACGTAGCTACTGGTGTGGAAAGACCAGTTTGCTGAACTGGCTCTAGATTGTAAAGCGCTGTTTTGCATCTTAATCTTTGTGTTTCAACAGTTTGAGTAGTCCTATCAATAGAACTATGTATGTATAAGTGACCAAGTATAGTAATGCAAAAGAAAGCATCTTAAATGGACATTATCACTTTGCAGCGTGCTGAGGGTTTTCACCCTTTACCTTTGTTAGTTACAGAACTTAATATGCAATGATTTTATTATTTTGCATTCGTATGCTAAGATTATACTACCTATGCGCGACGTAACACATAGCTCTGTGCACTCCCAGCGATCTGTGAATTTGGCTGCAGGAGATTGGAGAGGTGTGGCGGATGTGTCACAAAGCTCGCTCGCCCTCGGCCTAAATGGGTTTAAGTCCCTTGGGCAGTGGCCAATGTAGGATGGCAGAGACCTTGGCAGGATCAATCTGTCTGCCTTGAGCGAATGATGTATCCAAGGGACTTAAACCCATTCAAAGGTTCCTTGGATTTGAGAACTATTACCGTCGTTTCATCCGTGATTTCTCAAAAATGGTCCCACCTATAACGGCCATGACCAAAAAGGGGATAGAGCATGTTTCTTGATCTCCAGAGGCACAAGCTGCCTTTCTCAAATTAAAAAGACACTTTTCCACAGCTCCTATTCTTGTTAACCCAGATCCTCTCTGTCTGTCCATCCGAGGTTGATGCTTCCGAAGTTTGTGCCGGTGCAGTACTTTCACAGAGAACAGATTTTATGTCACAACTGCATCCTTGTTGCTTCTGTAAGAAGTTCTCTGCAGCAGAGCGTAACTATGATGCCGGGAATCGGGAGCTATTGGCGGTAAAGATGGCACTGGAGAAATGGAGATATCTCCTTGAGGGAACTTCAATGCCTGTGACCATACTAACGGACTATCGTAACTTTGAGTACCTGGTGGCGGCCCATAGGCTAAATACCAGTCAAGCGAGATGAGCTTTTTCTCCAGTGCCTTCTTTACCACCAAGAGCTCTGGCCTGTGCTATGTGTTATGGTTGCGTACGTCCCTGTGTACGGTCCAGGAGACAGACCCACAAGGCAGTGGTGGAGAGTAGAGACCGACCCGTACCTGGGATCCGAATCCTGAAGTGTAGAATAGTGAGGTCCGGGCAGGATTATCGTGGTCACTGGTCTGGGGTCAGGGCTGGAGAAGGCAGAATAGTAGAGTTCACAGTTCCAAGGTCGTCAGCAATAGGCAAAGTACATTTGCAGGCAGGACACTGCTTCCAGCCGCTAACAAGGTATACAGAACCTTGCACAGGCAAGGAAGAGTGGGTAATGAGGCCCTTATAAAGGGAGCAGGCAAGTGTAGGCAATAATTCCAGACTGAGGCTGACTTCCTGCCTCGACGGCCTTGTTGGTGGGGTCACACGTCCTGCATTGGCATCCATGTTGGAAGGTCCTATATGGATCCCGGAATGAGACTTCCTGTCGCGGAGGCCATGTTGGTAGAGGCAGATGTCCTGTCTCGGAGGCCATGTTGTGCGATCCTTATATGACGTGGCCAACGCCCAGCCACTGTGCCAAAAGACAAAAACCTTGTCTTTTGACAAAGGCAGTTGCACATTGGGCCGTGCATGCGCAAATGCCGACTGGCACCTGCCCCACAAAGGGCTGTACTTTGTGTGCGGCGCGCCAGCTGTGGCCACCAGGGGTGAAGCCTATAGTGCTGTCGATGGTGACACGACGGGTGACGTCACCCGTCGCCACCGGCAAAAGTTACATTTCGTCGGGTGGCGGCATCGCGGGTTTCCGGCTATTTTATTGGTTCAAGGGCCGTTACGTGAGGCGACAGCCCTTGAAAAATCAAATTTTGCCGGCTACCAGTTTTCGCAACGGCGCCGTCGCGCTTTCTATAAGCACACGCGGCGGCAATGTGTTTGTTTTCGGGCAGCGTCGCCGGCACTATAAGCGCGGCCTAAAGGAGAACATGGGTCACCATATGCTGAAAGTGCAATCAATATAATGCTCTTAAAGCGGGTACCAACACAATTTTATTTTGATTGTTTTGCGATTCCTTTTCGCTGCTGCAATGTGTTGACATTACCTCTGCCTTTTCTCTTGCTCCACCCCATCAGGAAGCGCAGAGATGGTTTTTATGCAGATTTGAAGCGGGCCCATCCCATAAATTCCTTAATTCCCACCTCCTCTGATAAAGCTTTTTGAAGTCCATTGTTGGCACTAAGTGGAAGCTTGGTAGACACTTTCATTTTAGGGAGGAAATTAGGGAGGTGCAAACACATTATACAGTTTGGGGAAGGAATCTTTACATAGGGGGAGGGGGAGGGAGAACCATATTATTATTATTATTATTATTATTATTATTTTTTCACTAGAGTTACCTGCAACTTTAGGAGCAGGTCACAAGATGTTGAAGATAAGACGCAGCAACAATTGCAAACTTCAATAGAAATTTCTCCTAAATAGAAAACTGCTGAATATATCATAATGAGGTGGTTTTTATGGATAAGGGTAATTATACACGTTATGTCAAAGTGCTTTTATTTTATTTTTTTAGGAACAGCATTTTTATGATTCTGTGGTGGTACGAAAGGGCATGGGCTGCCACCACAGTGTATTCTCACAACCACAAACTGCCGCCACCTCAGAAACCTGTTGTTTAACTTAATTTTTATTTATTTTTTATATATTTTAACTCCTTTCCTGTTCTTATAGTATAAATATTGCTTGAATCTTTCTAAAATTCATTCAAGCACAGTGTCACTACATTTATAAACCAATGCAAATAGCAAATCAAGGCACTACGGGTTTGCTTAAGAAGAATAAATGTATTGAGCCATGAATAACGATGTTTCGGCCGCTCTACGGGCCTTTTTCAAGAGAAGTGGCTTAATAAATTAATTTATTCTTGAGCAAATCCGTAGTACCTTGATTTGAACATGGAGCTGGGACGGTGCAAGCGATAACTGCTTTACTTGCTACCTCATCCAGTGAATGAATTTCAACTTTGGGATAAGCAAACGTCAATGCGAGTACTGTCATTGAGTGTTTCAATCTCGCCAGCCACTTGGTGCTGCCTACATTACAGATCACTAGCTATCACTACACACCTAGACCATCATTTAACCCAGGACACAGGCCGCGTCCTCTTTGTCCCTTCATTGTCTTAATATTTTGCTCCCATTCCAGCCTTGTGGTTTTTGGATGATAACTGGGATTCCCCTGCTAGTCCCGTTCTGCTTCCACACACCGGCTCCTGTAGGGGGGCGGGTTAAATGAGAACAGCTTTCATGCCTCTTGTATTTCTGAAAACTACAAGTTGAGGAGTCAGCCGTAATGTGACAGGAATTCTACATCCTGCCTACACACTGGACTGGTAACTTACCCAGTGTCTGCATTTAAAGGAAGGGTCTTGATGGCTTTGCATCATTTGAGAAGGCGACACAGTGCTCATTTGCATGTAATCTCCCAGAATCCCTAGCTGCTGTGGAAGCATTGTTTGCTGGGATATAATGGTTAAAAGCAGACCTGTCTGTGTGAATGTGCTCACAATTGATCTTTTTATATGCTGTATGCTATATACGGTGAAGGGTTTTTGTCAGATTTCCCCCACCATAATTTATTTACGGTGTAGTTTGAGGATTAAACCGTAATTATGCAGTTTCTGCAAGTCTGCGCAAGAATGTGTTTATGGCTTTCTCGGTGCCCGTGCTCTACAGAAACAGCCGTAGAAGCAATGTTTTTAACCTGTACAATGTACGAATAAGCTACAGTCTACAATTTTATTTTAAATTGGAGTACTGATCATAACGCACAGTATTTCATACTGAACATAAAAAAACCATGTTGGGGACTTTTGCATCTAAAATCCCTGCAACTATTTTTGTTTGAAGCCATATCTTCAGAAAGGAAAAAAAAAACGGTGGTGCATTTAAGGTAAAAGACCCAGAAGGGAAAATGTTGTTACTTCTATTGAAGTAAAATGTGTTTCAATTACTTTTATGGTGTAAGGCAAAGGTGCTCAAACTGGTGTAAGGTGTTGAAATGACATATTTTCCATTATTACATAATGATTTGGAGCACGGGGTTATTTTATAGAGCTGCGGAAGGCCAGATTTGGGGAAATTTGACAGGGAGAGTGCTTGATCAAATATGTTTACCATGCATGTTGATGCAAAAAAAAAAAAACCCCCAATGTAGATTTAAAAGCAGCAGGCACCTGGAAACCCTACAATAATGATTCTCAGGTATGTCTTCAATCCTTCGTCTCACAATTTTGTAGAACTAGGAATATTTTACAATGATAACGGGGAAATAATCTTGCGGGTTTTGTATTTCTTTGAGCTTCTGGGGAGGCCTGCAATGCAGTTAAATCGCTTGCCATGGGCTTAGCCAGAAAGCTATTTTTCTGAAGTGTCAGCAGTATTTGTAACGGTATGCATTCAAATACTTTTGTCATGCGTGTGAAACTGAAGTTTTTTTTCCATTAGTGGCTAGTTTATGTTCTGCATGCTACAGTATGTAAACTGCAATGCTAGATCTGTACCCATGGGTGGACACATATAAAGAACATTTTGGAGCCAGACATACTGTATGAGCTGTAGTGCGTGGGGTGGGGGAGGTGGCTGCAGTAGCACTAACCCCTCACCCACCTCTTCCCCCCCCCCCCTCCCTCCCCATCCTTCCTTCCTCCTCCCCCCGTCCTTCCTTGCGGAGAGAGGTGGAAGGTGACAGACACACACAGACAGACCCGATCCAGCCAATGACACGCCTCTCCCGTAATTGCCACGCCCCCCCCCCCCCCTCCACCCATCTGCTCTCAAGCATGAGCGCGCTCAGCGGCAGCATGGCCGCAGCCTAAGGTGTTAGATGATTTTAGTAAGAAATGTGTAGATCATCCAGACGTTGGACACTACTCCAAGGAGAGACTAGTGATTGTTTAAGTGATATTTGATAAACCTAGAAGCTCTGAATTACTGGCCAGACTCTTCTGTGCATTTCTCACTTGTACTCCTGTTTGAGACCCAGACTGTTCCTTGGAATCGCTTATATATTTTTTACGTTTGTATTTACTGTTGCGGAAATTCGAATTTGACCATCAGAGGGCAAAATAGAAAATGTTATACATTTTGCAACACTTCTGATTTCACTTCTGATTTCAAATGTTTTAATGTAATTGCTCTATCTGTTAAATTCAAGTAGTAATTTTAAATACCTTTTATTTTTTTGTGTAATACACTGACATTCCATTCTTAACGCCTTTGAGGGATTGCTGAGAGTACTATTTTCTATGGACCTTTTGTTGTATTGTTGGACTAAACCTTTTTGCTGCTATGTGGGTCTGAGCAGGGGCCTTATGTCTCTGCTGAAACTGAATCTTATACAACTTCTAATTTACTTGGCTGCCATTTCCTATATAGCAGAAACACTCTGGCGTGTAACCACCCCATACCAGGGATGTCACAAACATTTATGGAGCATGACAAATTTTAGAAGGATACACACAAATACAACTTTTAACTTAAAGCCAATGCAACACAAACATTGCAGCTAAATTTATAGTCATTTGTAAAATAACGTAACTTTAAATAGAATGCATGAAACAAAAGCAATAATGTCACCTAGGTTTTGAAAATAAGGTGAGGCTGTGACAAGTTTTAAAGAACTTGTGGTTTAACGGAGTAATGCAGTTGTGTTTTTTTTATTTATATATATATATATATATATATATATATATATATATATATATATATATATATATATATATATAACACCAAATTGCATTGTTGAAGTACTAGTCAATGTTGCAACTTATTCCGAACTTCTTTTTACAGAGATGTTATGAACACAAGCAATATCGAAATGGGCTGAAGTTCTGCAAACAGATCCTATCCAACCCCAAGTTTGCAGAGCATGGAGGTAACATTTACCAGAAAACATTTAAAATAAATCCTACTGTTCTCCACATTGGTTTATCCCATTTGTTAGGTGATGGGTGGCATTATGACGTATCCTGTGTCCTTTTTGTATGGTTGTTAGGCAATCTGAGTTAATAAATTAGCGTAAAATATAGTATCTACCATTATATTTGTAGTATTGTTAAGAGTTGTTTAAATTCTCAAATCTGTGAAACGGTCTGAAATAGTAATAGAACAAAATAAACATTTTAGAAAAGGGATAGCATGGCTGTGTATTCACCATTGCAACACAACGTACACTATATGCTGCTGTTCTACCTACTAACTATTCCAATTATGAGGGTTTCCTGAATCAAATCGCACATATTTCTTAATAGCTGTTCCCAAATGTGCACAAAGTGAGTTTCTTTGTAGCGCACAATAAGGCATATTCTCCATTGTGTGGCTATTTGCACTATTGAGTAAAAGGTTAACATCAGCTCTGTGTGACACTTAATTGTAGCCTCATTGAGCTGCGACTGCCTGTTGTGCGTGTGACAGTCGGTTGCTCTTCGTGCCATCTCTGTTATTTTTCGCTTCAGAAACCCTGGCGATGAAGGGATTGACTTTAAACTGCCTTGGGAAGAAGGAGGATGCGTACGAGCTTGTGCGAAGGGGCCTGAGGAACGACCTGAAGAGCCACGTCTGTATCCTTTTACACACCTTGTACACATATTCCGTGCGACAGAGGTTCTGATTCAGTAGCACCAGGTTATGTGGATCCCCCCTGTCCCCCCTTAAATTAATCATTTAAGTAGCAATTTGCATTCCAAGCTGGTAGTTCATGTAAAAGATGAGCATATGTGTAAACTTTACACAACCTTGGAACTTTTAACTGAGGGATACAGTGTTTACATTTTATTTTAGAACAAAAGCAAATCTATATTTGTCCTTCTTTCCTTGTTTTCTCAGTTCTTGTAGGTTAGGGCTCTGCAAGTAATTGCCTGCACCGGGGCTTACTTGGCGCGTATATACCATAGACTGCACAAGCCGTCAACAGTGACATTTCAAGTACACTGCTTCTTAGGGAGTCATCCTTACTTTAGGCCTCTGTCATTATAAAAGTAGTATAAACCTAGGCAGTAACCAGCCTTCTTCACTTTGTGTTCTGTGAGATACATTGTAGAGGCCCTTTATTTGTTTAATTACCTACAGTAAACATTACTCGTTAGTGTGACGGTGAGGGGGTAACCAGGCCATCAATAAAGGTATTATGCCCGGCTGGTTACCTATGTGCCGGGTCATAGGGATATGTGTATCCCGTGAACAGTCAGGGGTCCCTAAGTTAGTGGGGGTCCCCCAGTATATGCTAAGATAACCAGAACCGGTATAGGGGTTCTGGGGTGCTCCAACCATCCATAAGGTTGCAAGGATGTTTTTAAGTCTAAGGCCTTGGGCAATATGCCTCGGGCCGCACTGATCTGCGCTCCTGCTCTGCCTCGCCTGCTCAAACTGGAGCTTTTTGTGTCCTGGCAGGTGAGGCAGTGAGCGTGCTTTGGGGGCGAGGCGGAACGGAGGTGTGGCGGGAGGCGGGGCTATTCCCTCGCTCCCATTGGATGTGACCGCTCCCCTGAGCGGCAAATTTTAAACTTGCCAGTCTCCTCAGAATTTCTCAGCCTCCGCACGCATGCGGAAGCAGCTGCTAAAGCCGCGCCGATCACAAATGAAGGGGGTAAGTTCATCTGCTCAGCGCGGCTCAGCGGGGTCTGTGGGACTATGTCCCAGGCCTTAGTCCAGTTTAAATGTATTTTGAATGTAGCCCTGAAAATGAACCTAAGCGTTATTTTGTTCTTCTTAGAAACAATTTTCACTATAGGAAGGGTTGGACTGCTGAAAATTAACGTGCGCGTCTTTTCAGTCAGTCCCTGTACCTAAAGGACAGAAGAAAAATGTGAAAATATTATTATTAACATTGTGTGTAAGGGGAAATGCTTATGCACAGTATATGAGGTGGAGACTTCCAGGTCCATGGTTCAGAGAAACCATTTGGCTACCAAGCTTGGTGCCATCAAGTCTGCTCGGGTCCCGGACATAAAAGCCACAGAGGTTGCCACGGTGTGAAAGCCATTTGGGCTCAAGTACCCACATCTTGGGATGAATGGCGGTCCAAGACCACCATTTGCCCCAAGCCAGACTGTGAGGAGCCTAACTCAGCGGGTGGCTTCTAACTGACAAGTGGTAGAGGTGCCAAGTTGGTGCATGCCCTTATCCGAATCCGTGCTTGCCTGGCTTAGATAGACTGGCAACGCTCTGATTGGCTGGTAAGGATTTCTCCCACGCTCTGATTGGCTGGAGTATTTCATGAATGAAGTTGAAATACTATTAAAAAAAGCCAGCAGCCAATCCGTTCGCGAGATTCTCTAAGATTCTAAGCGCCAAGACATCAGCGGCAAATTCAAAATCGTTAAAAGATGCTCTGAGAGAAATACCAGCGAGCCGACTGCAGAAATTTTAAGGCGAGAAAGTTTCTAAGCCCCACTTTTCGGGGCCAAGTTCTGAAAAGAGAACGTAGCGGTCGTTGCTGAGATTGCAAGGCGAAAAGAGGACCAGGATGTTTGGTACTATCTCTCCCGGTCAAGGGATTTCGGCAGCTCTGGAGCAGATACAGCGGTGGCGTCAGGAACTTCATGCCGATTTGAGTTCCAGGACATTTTGGGCCGAGTCCCGGTCAACCTAAAGACTTTGTTTTATGGACTGTTTCACCTACAAAATGCTAGTTTTGCAGTCCAGACCCGCAGTAAGTGTGTTTTCTCTTGTATTTTGTAATCCACTGTGTGTACGTCTGTTTCTATGGAATAAATGACAATTTTTTTACGATTTGGTTTTGCTCAGTGATATGTGTAAATGCTTGGTCTCCCGTGACAGTTAGGAAGCCACTTATTAGCAAAGAACCTCACACACTTGGCTAATGTATTTTTGGTCAGAAGTCAATGTAGACACTTGTATATGTCTGCATTAACCTGTGGTTTCCTGCATAACGATTTGAATTTGAGGTATGCATAGGTTAAACTTTTGAGAGACTTAAAGAGAATCGTGAAAATCACCTCCCTGGTTTTTTATTTTATTTTGGAAGCATGAAGTTATTATGCGACATCATTATTTTCATGTAATTCCTTAATTGTGAAAAGGAAAATAAATTGTTTCGAGCCGCTTCATTTTTTTTTTTTTTTTTTTTTTTTTAAAGTTGAATCACTGAACAGAACAGTATTTATAAAAAATATGCCATTGATTAAAGCAATTTAAAAAAAAATCTTATTTATAATTGGCATATCCGGATTGTACCTTTTTAAAATGATAACTTGCATACAAGTGAATAAATGCAGAATCAATAGCTGGTCCTTCTGGTGTTATGGATCATACTTTAACTAAATTCCAAAATGAAGAATACATGAGTGGTGGAAAGTTTAAAAATAAAATTCAAGATCAAACCATTGGCTGGATAAGGATTGGCACTGCAACCATTATCTGCACACAGTGGGTAAGGATTGGCACTGCAACCATTGTCTGCACACAGTGGGTAAGGATTGGCACTGCAACCATTATCAACACACAGTGGGTAAGGATTGGCACTGCAACCATTATCTACACACCGTGGGTAAGGATTGGCACTGCAACCATTATCTACACACAGTGGGTAAGGATTGGCACTGCAACCATTATCTACACACAGTGGGTAAGGATTGGCACTGCAACCATTATCTACACACAGTGGGTAAGGATTGGCACTGCAACCATTATCTACACACAGTGGGTAAGGATTGGCACTGCAACCATTATCTACACACAGTGGGTAAGGATTGGCACTGCAACCATTATCTGCACACAGTGGGTAAGCGATTGGCACTGCAACCATTATCTACACACAGTGGGTAAGCGATTGGCACTGCAACCATTATCTACACACAGTGGGTAAGCGATTGGCACTGCAACCATTGTCTGCACACAGTGGGTAAGGGATTGGCACTGCAACCATTATCTACACACAGTGGGTAAGGATTGGCACTGCAACCATTATCTACACACAGTGGGTAAGGATTGGCACTGCAACCATTATCTACACACAGTGGGTAAGGATTGGCACTGCAACCATTATCTACACACAGTGGGTAAGGATTGGCACTGCAACCATTATCTGCACACAGTGGGTAAGCGATTGGCACTGCAACCATTATCTACACACAGTGGGTAAGCGATTGGCACTGCAACCATTATCTACACACAGTGGGTAAGCGATTGGCACTGCAACCATTGTCTGCACACAGTGGGTAAGCGATTGGCACTGCAACCATTGTCTGCACACAGTGGGTAAGGGATTGGCACTGCAACCATTGTCTGCACACAGTGGGTAAGGGATTGGCACTGCAACCATTGTCTGCAAACAGTGGGTAAGGGATTGGCACTGCAACCATTGTCTGCATACAGTGGGTAAGGGATTGGCACTGCAACCATTGTCTGCACACAGTGGGTAAGGGATTGGCACTGCAACCATTGTCTGCACACAGTGGGTAAGGGATTGGCACTGCAACCATTGCACACAGTGGGTAAGGGATTGGCACTGCAACCATTGTCTGCACACAGTGGGTAAGGGATCGGCACTGCAACCATTGAAGTTGTTAAATTCAATATGTTCCTACAGATGCCAGTGAACATATTGTCATATAGCTTTTCTTCACCTGTATGTTTCTTTCCACCTTCATGAGCTGTAGACGCCTTAACACTCTTTTTCACAAGGCTGGCATGTGTACGGCCTTTTGCAGAGATCAGATAAAAAGTATGACGAGGCGATTAAGTGTTATAGGAATGCACTGAAATGGGACAAGGACAATCTCCAGATCCTGAGGGACCTCTCCCTGCTGCAGATCCAAATGAGGGACCTGGAAGGTTACCGGGTATGTGTAGGGGAAATCACATTGTTTTCAGCAACGCTCAAGTAAATTGGGCACAGATTTTTCATGCTGCCTCTTTATTTTTAAGGAAGTAAATATGGAACAATAAATATATACAGTCCTGGCTCAATGCTATATATGTGTGCGTGGGCATGCGTGCGTGTGCATGCATGCGTGTACATCCGCACACGTACACAAGCAGGGGTTGCCAATTGCAGTCATCAAGGGCCACCAACAGGTCAGGTTTTCAGAATATCCCTGCTTGAGCACACATGATGCAGTCTTTGACTGAGCTACCTGTGCTGAAGCAGGGATATCCTGAAAACCTGACCTGTTGGTGGCCCTTGAGGACTGGAGTTGGACTCTCATGTATTACAATATATTATACAGGCAGTTGGGAGCTAAAATAACTAATTTATGGTATCAGAAGTTGGCACATAAAATAAATGTCTGTTGCTGGTGGTTTCAAACCTTTATAAGTCTTGTGAGTGTAGGGAGTTGCTTTTCAAGAAGTGGCTTTTAAACCCTGTCTGTGGCTTGTCCCCTATGCTGACAACAATGTGCAGCACATTGTACATCGTGTGATGGTTAGGATTATGCTGATCAGAATGACAAGTACTTCACACTCCTTACTATTGTAGCAAGTGATTTAAAAACCTTTACATCAAAAAGCAAACTCCCCACTGTTTCATGTAAAAGGGTTTTGTAGTCTTTAGAATACAGTCTATAATTGTAACTTAAAATAATTGGATTGTCCTGCTAATTCCATACTTGCCGTCCCTAATGCCGCCAGAAGACCATCTTACTCCCAAAATATACTATATTTAATGCTTAGATTGTAAGCTCTTCAGGACAGGGACTCCTTTTTCCTAATGTTACTTGTATGTTTGAAGCGCTTATTCCCATTATGTGTTATAGTATTATGTCACGAGTATTACTGCTGGGAAGTGCTATGTACATAGACGGCGCTATATAATCCCACCCATCCCATACCTTCTGCAAAGATAAAGCATACCTAGGGAAATCAATAGTGATTCAGATTTTTACTGTAGCCTTGGGGTAAGCATCTTAGAATTCTACCAGACAATGGAGCAGCTGCATTCCTACATATATTATATTACACTGGGTTTTAGACCAATGTATTTACAGGCACAGGCGTAGCTTGACTGCAATGACGATGTGGTTGAGCCTTGGTTTGGTTTTGTCTTGAAGGAAACCAGATACCAGTTGCTGCAGCTGCGGCCTGCACAGAGGGCCTCATGGATTGGGTATGCTATTGCGTACCATTTGCTGGAAGATTATGAGATGGCAGCCAAGATACTGGAGGAATTTCGAAAGACCCAGCAGGTACTGTACGGGACCTTTTTGAAGTTGGGACAGGACTGGAAATCTTTAGTTGAGGAACATGTTTTTGACTGGTTTCTGAAGTTTGACTAAGGCATCTTTGCATATAGTTCACACCCTTTGTTTTGAACAACTCCGATTATATTAAAGGGCAAGTTTTTTTTTTCTTCCTGAAATGTACTTTTTTTTGTCAAGTGCTGTTGAGTTATGAAATACGTTTTTTTTTTTCAATTCTTTGCTAGATTAGAAGGCTCTCCGAATGCATGGCTACATCAGTCATACTACCAAGAACAGAAGATGTTAATTATTGTAAAATGTTCACCCAGTTTCTGAGCCAGACAGTAACTACGACATCATTAGAACAAGTGGGGGAAATGCAAATGCTTTTCACAAACCCATGCGTTCAACTGACAGCTATAGTGAAATTGACTTTGGAATTCAAATTCCTTGTATATAATTCAATTCATTGCACACAATATGAAATGGAAAAAGATGCAAAGCAATTGTTTTACGATCCAAAATCATATTTAGCATTTATTTGTCAACAGAAGGGTTTAAAGCACAATTCCGGCAGCTCATTGAATTTTTTTTTTTTTTTTTAAATCTTATCTGAACCGGTTCTGAAGATATTTGTATACAGGCATACCCCGCATTAACGTACGCAATGGGTCCAGTGCATGTATGTAAAGTGAAAATGTACTTAAAGTGAAGCACTACCTTTTCCCCCACTTATCGATGCATGTACTGTACTGCAATCGTCATATACGTGCATAACTTATGTAAATAACACATTTGTTACAGGCTCTATAGTCTCCCCGCTTGCGCACAGCATCGGTACAGGTAGGGAGCCGGTATTGCTGTTCAGGCCGTGCTGACAGGCGCATGTGTGAGCTGCCGTTTGCCTATTGGGCGATATGTCCTTACTCGCGAGTGTCCTTAAACCGGGGTATGCCTGTATTTTGTTTTTGTGCTGGTTTTGCCACACAACCACAGATGACCTCGGAAGTATCCCTTTTTTCAGGTAAAATTAAAACATGAAACCCAGGCAGGCTGCTTTATTTATTTTTAATTTTTACATTGACCCGTACTCCACCACAACAAAGAAATTAATTTTGAAAATATTCCTGCGTGGAATTGGTCCAATGAGTGTCTGTTTTGTGACACATTTTTGTGCGAGCTGTTCTCGCTAATCATGTCTGTGCCAGAGCAGATGCACTGGTGTTTAAGTGCTGCTTAGAGCTTCCACTTCTACAAAGACTGAATAACCACCTGAACATCTGAAGGGGAGTTTATCTCCCTGAAAGATTGATCCCAGTTGATAAGCAGCAGATGCTCAAATGTGTTCTAACTTTACTGTGAGAAAATAAGTAATTGTAGTATCTTATGTTAAAGCCCTAGTCGTCTTTAGTAAAGTATATTGAACCTGCATAAAAAGGAATCGCCCACGTACGTAAACCCTTCTGCGTGTTCTTTAACTTGTATTGTTATTTATAATGCCTAAAAGCTTTCTTTGTTAGACCTAAACTCTTGATGGCAAAATGAACGTTTGTACTGTTTATATAATGCATATTGTGGTCTTTACAGACTTTTACCTAACTAAAGAGCGTGCGACAGTAGGTCAGAGCAGTTATAACTTCCACTTGTGTGTCAGGCATTGGTTATAACGCAAATACTGTACATTTACACTGGCAAGAGTTTGTGAAAGCTCTCTTTATTTTGACATTTCTACAATATTACTGAAAGAATTGGCAATTATGTATGTGATTAAAAGGGGGAGGGGTAAAGGCTATGATCAAAAATGTACAGGATTGTAATTCATTTTTTGGCCTGTATAAAATGGACTCTCTTTAATGCAGCAATCCTGAAGATCCCTCTCCCTGATTAGATTTGAGTGGGCCCTCAAGGCTGTACCATGATGCCAGTAAATTAAGCTTTTCAGTTGGGTGCCAATTTTTTGCAGAAAATCTACAAATATGGCCATCTTGTTCACCAATAGAAAGTCACAATCCCATACCTTAATGAAATTTTTCGCGTGAGCGACCTGTTGGACATTTAGATTTAAAAAAAAAAAAAAAAACGTACTAAAATACAGACACATAAAAAAATACATATATATATCCATCTAACACACACACACTCTGTATATATTAGGGGAGATTACTGCTTTAAAGCAGCTGTCCAACCTGCCGTTTAAAACAAAAAAAAGAAAGAAAAATATATATTTTTCTCTTTAATATGTGCATCAATACAATCCACACCATAAGTAATTCGCTAAGTTGCCGATCGATCTGTTCTTTTTTGATCGACCATCGATGATTCTACTCGGGGGTTCACTACATGGCTGTCGGTGCAGCAGAAGAGGACCAAAGATACAAAGTTCTGTGGGGAAGATCATGTGACCAGGCAGTCACTAGATACAATTGGTGCACTGCTGGAAAGAGGGCTCAAAAAGGGGTGTGCCAGAGCCTGTTTCAGAAGAGGAAGGGGATGTGACTTTGGAAATGGCTACTATAGAAACAGAAAAATGCTTGTTAGATTATAATACATTAAAAATGTAATTTCCGTTTTAGTTTTTTTAAATGCTACAATTATTTTCTCATAGTACAGAACTCATTTATTTAAAAAACAAACAAAAAAAAAAACACGGATATTGCTTGGTCTGCAGTTTTAAATGGCAGGATAATGTGTGTATTGGTGTTACGCAGTGTTTGCTTACTACCAATCAGCCTCCTGGGGCAAAAAACAGGACTTAATTTTGTTTCCCAGTTTCAAGGGAAAGAATGATCTTAACTTGTCTGTTTCCTTGTTTGCTTAGACCTCACCAGACAAAGTGGATTACGAGTATAGTGAGCTGCTTCTTTATCAGAATCAAGTTCTCCGAGAGGCAGAGCTCTTCAAGGAGGCCCTGGATCACCTGTGCACCTATGAGAAGCAGATCTGTGATAAGCTAGCTGTTGAAGAAACGAAAGGTATCTGTTGTGAGGGTTTTATACATAAATTACTCTCTTCACCACATAACAATTCCGTGCATCAGAGGTTTGTACAAGTGAAAGAATGAATATAACGGTGAAGAAAAATGAGGGCCAGTCATACTGTCAACAAATGGGATATAGGATTCGGCAGATGTCCTTGAAATAACTTTTTACACGTGCTTGATAACCACTGGATATATGATATGCATTGTCAGAAATTGTAATCACATCCAATACATCAACAAACTATTTTTGCACATGGAAATGATTGTCAACTCAATCTGCAAGTGCCTGAATAAGTGTTAATATTACTAACAGCAGTATAGTATAACAGCGGTGCGCAAGATTTTTCTGGGGGGGGCGTGGTGTGTTCAGAGGCCCCACACTCTTCCCCAAGGCATTTAAATTTAATGCCAGGGGTCGTGTGAGGCCTCTAACTCACTTACCTTGATTCAGAAGGCTTCTGTGACGCAGCGTCAAAGGTGCCGCAAAGTCATGTGACATCCCATGACAGTCGACATGGCAACGTGGCATCAAATGACATCCCGTGACCCTGTGGCGTCATTAGACGCCGGCACAAGAGGTGAGGGGGGAGAGAAGGCAGGTGGGGCGCAGCTCTAATAGTTTGCACACTCCTGTAGTATAAGATACTACCCAAGGAATAAACAAACCTGTACTGATGCACTACTTACTAGCACTCGTGTTATTCTGGAGTGACTTTTTCCTCTCGATGCTTGTTCTGGCTTTACAAGTAGTGGGGCCTTTTACATCTAGCACAGGTGTGTTTTGTCCACCCAATCTGCTAAAATGGTTCTGCCTTTCATGACACACTACTGTTTGATTATGACCAAATCATTACTGTGGAGGATTGCAGAGTCCGACATTTGCGTCTAGTCTTATGCATTTTTGTTTTGTTCATTTCAGGGGAACTGCTGCTACGTTTGGGTCGGTTAGAAGAGGCAAGAGATGTGTACAGAGCATTGCAGGATAGGAGCCCTGAGAACTGGGCATATTACAAGGGCTTGGAGAAGGCCCTGAAGCCAGGTAAGCTTTTATCCCAGTTAATGGTGCGCGCCATCTTTTTAAAGCCATAGAAATGTAACACTCGGTGACCGTTAAGTTCTTCATGCCTCAATACTAATGCACAAGTGGATGTGTTGGTTCCTTGAACTTAGAATGTCCTAGTCACACTGCTCCTTAACTGTAAATCAAGTGAGAGGCCATTTTGGAGTGACCTCTGAGGTAGCAAACAGGTTGGCGCATTTTCTGCTACTCTTGTAGAAATTGGCCAGACATGATGCAACAATGAAAAGTTTAGCAAACTGTATAGAGACAGACCACAGAGGAAACTAATGGTGGATTTGGATCGGATTGTGTTTGGTTGAAGTTGACTGCAATTGTTGTGCTCACATGCGTCTCCTTGGGTTTATCTAGCCAGCATGGAAGAGAGACTGAAGATCTATGAGGACAGCTGGACTAAATACCCAAGGGGACTGGTGCCAAGGAGACTGCCTTTAAACTTCTTATCTGGTATGTAGTGCAGCACGGCCCTACCCCAGCGGGCTCATGCACGTTAGCAATGTGCCGCCCTGTCTCCTATAACGTGTTGACTTGTGCCGTGTGTGTGCTTTTCAGGTGAAAAGTTTAAGGAGTGTTTGGACAAGTATCTGAGGATGAATTTTAGCAAAGGCTGCCCACCCGTCTTCAATACTTTAAGATCGTTGTACAATGTCAAAGAAAAGGTAAAAATGTGGTGATTTTCAAATATTGCTGCTGAAGAATAGGTAGTCATCCAAACTTGTTTGCTATTCTTTCTTTAACTGGAAACCATTATTCAACTACTCATATGGTTGAGACAAAAGAAGATGCGCACATACGCAGGTGTATGTGTGTACACACACACATACACACACAATTTACAGGTGCAAATAATTGTATCAGTAGCTGCTCTGCAAGCTGCTTTTGTGCAACCATTCTGGCTGTCGCAAGGCAGTACATCATCATGTCATTCTGTACAGGTGCTATGGCAACAAATTATTTGAGTTACAAGAATAATAAACAGAACTTCTTGCCGTTCAGACTTTAATAAGTGTTACCTGCCGCGGGATCGAGGGTACGGGCCTTTTCCTCAGATCTCTGCTGTTTGCAAGATTAACTACCTATAGAAAGCTCCCAGTTAATTAGGGTCTTGATCATAATCTGCGGTATGTTTGCTGACATTTTATTTCCCAGTGATCTCTCTCACCTAGGTGGATATCATTGAAGATCTAGTCGTCGGTTATGATACGTCTCTAAAAAGCTGCCGATTATTTAACATTAACGGTGAGTGTCAGTTGCACGCAATCAGAACATGAAAACAACTATTATATCCTACAACCATTCTTAAAAGTACTTTTTTTGTTTGTTTTTCTTCACAGATGATGGCAAGGAAGAGCCGCCAACAACTTTGCTGTGGGTGCAGTACTACTTGGCACAACACTATGATAAGATCGGTCAATCATCCATTGCTTTGGAATATATCAATGCAGCGATTGATAGCACACCTACTCTGATTGAACTTTTCCTTGTGAAAGCTAAAATATACAAGGTATAGTAATGCTTTATCTTGTCTCGTTTGAGGATCAGTGAGATCTCAGCACAGGTTATATGTAGGGAAGTTTCAAAATGGTGCAAACAGCGCAGAGGTCACCAAACACATGTTTAAATAAGCACAGGTGTTGAAACAGTGGGGTAAGAAAGTCCTCGCCCCTCTCCAAGTGTATATTCGCAGAGGCGGAACAGGTCAATTGTGGGCCCTGGTACAAATACATGCACCGATCTCCGCTCACACCCTTGCGCCCTTCTTGTGTGGCGTGGCCTTATCCGGTGCCGGAGGATTTTTAAAAGGGAGGGAGGCAAACTTTGAACGCCTCTGCAAATGGCGAATCCCTGAAGTGGGACAACCGTCTTATAACCCGAAGAACGCTTACGTTGAATAGCTCCAAGAATTGTGCGTGAATGAACGGACATGAATAAATTGACTGGTTCAGTACAACTCTTTGATTTAGAAGAAGTAACATCCTAGCAAAACAGAATTGAACGTTCTGAATAATATTTTTGTAACCTATACTGTATTTATATTATAATTTGTCATTTAGAAGGCCACAAAAATAATCATACCTTTTTAATATCTGCATATGTGGGTCATTATGAAGTCTGTATTTCAGATGATTTGTATGCAGAATGCAGTGCTCCTGGTTTTGCGTTTCCCGCTTTAAACACGTTATTGTAATGCGAGTGTTGGGGTATTTGTTTGCTGGAGAGTATAACAAGAATTACTTGCCATCAGATCAGCGCATAGTTAACCAACAAGCTCCACTGGAAAATAAATGCATTGTGATTTATTTATGCATATAGAATCTGCAAAATTGTGCGTGTCGTGAAACCTTTTTGTTAGTTTTGTCCAGGTCCCACCGTTGCCATTGTTGAGCTTGAGCCAGTCTCTCAAACCCCTGTATTTTAATGTTAAAAACAGGTGTTTGTTTTTTATCTTCATAAAATCCTGATATTGTACGCAGTGTTTCACAAATACTATATATACGGTTGTGCACAATACAAGAGATGTTCTTAAACTGTAGGTATTCCCTTCTTGCATAGTAAGATAAAGCTGCATAAAAAAACCCAAGACATGACGATTACGTGCACCAGTCTTTGGTTGAACTGCAATAACGTGAGGTGTTTTGAATCAACTAGAATAAGAGTGCGACATTTGTTTCTCTCCCAGAAGCGTTTCAAAGTACATTTGTAGTGTAATAAATGTCAACTATGGTCTCTTGTATAGCAGTGTTAATGTGTGTTTCCCTTCCATTTTGCAGCATGCCGGTAACATCAAAGAAGCCGCTCGGTGGATGGATGAGGCTCAGGCATTGGACACGGCCGACAGGTTTATCAACTCAAAGTGTGCGAAATACATGTTAAAAGCCAACATGACAAAGGAGGCCGAGGAAATGTGCTCAAAGTTTACACGGGTTTGTTCGGCATTTCTCCCCTAAACTAATACAACAGCAGGAAATTAAATACATGTCTTAAATAACCATTAGTCAAGTTACTTTGATGAATCACGTTGGCTAAATGGCTCCTTTGGGTGGCATATTGGTCTTGAAATAAATGCCAACAGAGCAAAAAACAGCTATTTGTTTCCTGTTGTATAATAAAATAAATCTACCCACCAGTCTGAATCCGCCATGCATGCATGTGATCAGAAACACAATATAATTCTGGCCATTAATAAAGGGTGCCTTTAGAATAAATAGAACAATACTTCCAGCTCCCCGCTCAAAACAAACATGGTGTTATGTAGCTCTTCATTTCACTACGTGCCTCTTTGAAATATATCCACAGGAAGGAACATCTGCGGTGGAGAATCTGAATGAAATGCAGTGCATGTGGTTCCAGACGGAGAGTGCACACGCTTACCAGTCCATGAATAAATATGGTGACGCACTTAAGAAATGCCATGAAATTGAAAGAGTAGGTCTACAAGGAAATGGTGTTTATTTGTCGGACATGAGGAATCTCCCCTTCTCAAGTTTAATGTTGTGGCACGCGGTTACAAACATTCCTCAGGCACATTGTGTTAGCTGTGATAAGTGTCAGGGTTATGGAGTAGTGAGGCAATGTGTAGGGTTTTGGTATCTTCCAATAATGTCCTGTTTATCCGCCCCACTTCTGTTGGGTCCCTAAGGTTGTTGTTGTTTATATATATATATATATCTATATATATATATATCTATTTATATATATATATCTATATATATATACCATAATACTGAGTTAAGTTATGGTGAGTAAAAAAAGTGACAAAAACCCTCCACAGGAAAGCAAATATGCAAATACAACTGTATGCTCATCTGCATGTATATATATATATATATATATATACATGAAATAAACAGTAAATCAAGGTTAATTCTTAAACGTGGTTCAGTGATTGGCAATATACAACATACAGTAATTCTTATTTTTTTAACAGTGTATTTTTTGGTACAGATCACTTGTTTCATTTATTTCAATTAATATTCCATCACCAGTGGAAAAATTGTCATCTCCAAAGGAGTAGTACAAAAACTACTTACAACATCATGATGAAAGCAAGCAAGCACTGTTTTCATGTCCTAATGAACTTTCCCCTGATGAAAGGTCCAGTTAGGTCCTGAAACGTTGCTTCAGCAATAAATCATTTGAAGTCTCCAATTTTTTCTTTCAATTAATATTCCATACACTTTGAAGTGGGGTGTATATTATTATTTTATTATTTGCTAAACTTTATTTATTCTTGTATAACCTTTTGTGAAAAAGTTTATAGTAGCTCTTTGTATCCTTATTCCAGTATTTGTACATGTCGCTTTCCCTTTTAAATTTCTGTTACCTTAAATCTTTTCATTGCTGTTTGCCCTTTGATAGAGGCCTGAAGCTTTCTTTTTGTTCTTCCTTAACATTTGTTCCTTTTTTCCCTTGCCGTCTGTAGCATTTTGTGGAGATCACAGATGACCAGTTTGACTTCCACACCTATTGTATGAGAAAAATTACGCTCAGGTCATACGTGGACTTGCTAAAATTAGAAGATGTACTTAGACAGCATCCATTTTATTTCAAAGCTGCACGGATCGCTATAGAGATTTACCTGAAGCTTCATGATAATCCCTTAACAGACGAGAATAAGGAGCATGAAGCAGACACAGGTATGTTGACCATTTCTTCAGGATCCAGTTTGCCTATTCCTCTTCAGAGGGCCTATCAAGTCCTTCTTCAACAGTAGTTTGACACGCTTCACCCGTGGAACTGTCTTAGTGGCTATAGAAAATGTTACTACTACACTATGACAACCTCTCAGCTGATGTGCATATATAGTACTATCGAAACAACAAAGGTGCCAAAGGGAAAGTAATACAATATGTAACTTGAGAAAGTGACCAAAGGATCACAAATAGTCCCTAAACCTATGAACTCTTTGCAAAGGGAAAGGATAATCAATCGGAAATGAAATGCCAATATCTATACGGATCAGTGTGTGTGGCAGCAGCCTACAGAGTAATAGCTGAGGGGGTGCACATCAACATACTCCAAATCGCTGCTAAAACAAAATACAATTTTATTAGATAACAACTACGAAAGTGATATGTACATACATATAATAATTTTGTGTGTGTGTTGAATGACCAACACTGTGATTCTGAGTTTCATGAATCCTACATCTTGGTTTTCTCCGATTTAAAAACTGTTATCTGACCAGTAGATTTTTCTCGGTTTTGTGGCTCCTTCACTACCTTTCTCTACCTTCTCTACAGACGCTTAGGCCTCATTCTGAAGTTAACATTTTGATAATCTTATATACTTACATAGCTGCATCTTACTGCTGCAAAGCTTGGCATAGCAGCTTTTGTTTCAAATTATCAACTGTGGGTATTCAGTTACACATTGGACATCAATTGCAACAGTTTGAAGTCTACATTGATTTGATTAAATAGGCTCCTCCTTACCTTGTTCTCTATACTATTTTGTAGTTCATTTTTTGTTCACACATTCGTTTCAAGGTTGATTAAATATGAATGAGCAGGTAAAGGTAATTGAAAGGTTAAAGTTCTGATTTATTTATTCCCCCCCCGCCCGTCCTCTTGTCTTCATCGGAAACGTGTTGTCCTTGCAGCCAACATGTCTGACAAAGAGCTGAAGAAGCTCCGTAACAAGCAGAGGCGGGCACAGAAGAAAGCGCAGCTCGAGGAAGAGAAGAAGATTGCAGAGAAAGAGAAGCAGCAGAGGAACCAAAAGAAGAAAAAGGAAGATGACGACGAGGAGATTGGAGGCCCGAAGGAAGAACTGATCCCCGATAAGCTGGCTAAGGTATTTGTATGCATGGCTGAAAAAGCAGAACTGGAAAGGTTGTGCAGCAATTGGAGTTCTCTGGCAGCTTTATTTCATGCAAGCCCCCGCCTGTCACCTGCTGCAAAGGGCACGTTTGTCATTTGTACATTTACTGTGCAAGCGGAAATTATTAACCATTCCTCCAATTACGGCGTGAGGTGCACGTTGACGTTCAGGTGATCAGATTCTTCACCTTATGGTGTTACAAGACCCTTTTCTAAAGTGTGTGTGTGATCTCTACATACATATGGTCAAATTATATTTGATCAATTTGCAATCGTGCACACATATAGGTATTACAGGCATACCCCGGTTTAAGGACACTCACTTTAAGTACACTCGCGAGTAAGTACATGTCGCCCAGTAGGCAAACGGCAGCTCGCGCATGCGCCTGTCAGCACGCCCTGAACCGCAATACCGGCTCCCTACTTGTACCGAAGCTGTGCGCAAGCGGGGAGACTATAGAGCCTGTTACACATGAGTTATTTACATCATTTATGGACGTATATGATGATTGCAGTACAGTACATGCATCGATAAGTGGGAAAAGGCAGTGCTTCACTTTAAGTACATTTTCGCTTTACATACATGCTCCGGTCCCATTGTGTATGTTAATGCGGGGTATGCCTGTATTGTGTTTGCGCATGTTAATACACACACCCCCCAGTGGGATTTAACCCTGTAGCATTATTTAGAACAAATACGGACAATACGTCATCTGATTGCCTGTCCAGCAGCTAAAATGTTCTCACATTTTGTTTTATCCACTTGCCTTGTTTATGTACACTTATTTTTTTTTTAGATTGACAGTCCGTTGGAAGAAGCTATTAAATTTTTAACACCGCTTAAGAACTTGGTGAAGAACAAAATAGAAACACATCTGTATGCCTTTGAAATTTACTTCAGGAAAGGTATGTATATCTTTATATAGCTACATTGCGACTGTGTGGGAGGAGTGAAATGTGACCCCTAGGCAGCGTGCTTGTGATACTTGGTGTATGCTGGTACTGCCAACAGTAATATAGAAGGGGGTTGTAGGGCCGGGCTTGGGAGGATGTATGAGGAGCTCTGTCTTGGACATGTTAAGTTTGAGTCGGCGGAGGGACATCCAGGATGATATAGCAGAAAGACATTCTGATACTTTGGTCTGTGCAGCAGGTGTAAGGTCAGGGGTTGAAAGGTAAATTTGGGTCATCAACATGGTGATACACTAGAGATGTTGGGTCACCTAGAGAGTGTGTGTAAAGTGAAAAGACAAGAGGTCCCAGGACAGAGCCCCTGGGGTACACCCACAGAGAGATCGACAGAGGAGGTGGTGTTGGCAAACAAGACACTGAAAGTACGATGGGAGAGATGAAAGAGGAATTCCAGGATAGAGCTCTGTTACGGTTACCAAGAGTATGGAGAATGTGAAGAAGAGGGTGGTCCATAGTATCAAATGCTGCAGAGAGGTCGAGTAATATGAGTAAAGTGTAATGACCTTTGTTTTTTGCTGCATGGAGGTCAATCGTTATTTTTGTATGGGGTGTTTCAGTGGAGTGAGCAGTGGGGAAGCCATATTGTAGAGGGAATAGGAGAGAGTAGGTGTTGAGACAATGTAGCAAGCGAGAAAACACAAGGTGTTCAAGGAGTTTAAAGGCAGGAGTTAGACAGGGTGATCGCTAGGCACGAAGTGTCAAGCTTGTTTTTGAGTATGGGTGTAACTGTTGCGTGCTTGAAGGAGGCGGGAAAGGTACCAGAGTAGAGGGAGGAGTTGAAAATATTTTTTAAGCGTAGGGATTAGAGTAGGCGCAAGAGGTTTGAGGAGATGGGTGGGAATGGGGTCCAGAGGGCAGATGATAGAGGAGAAGAAATCAGCAGCGACATCCCTGTGACAGGAAAAGGAGTCGGGTGGTAGAAAGAGGTGTAGAATGTGAAGAGGATACAGAGGGGATGTCTTGACATGGAATACACCTTTGTCTTGAAATTGTCAACAAAGTCCTGAGGGGAAATAGAGGAAGAGAAACAGGTAACAGACGGTGGTCGCAGTAGAGTCAAAGACAGGGAAGAGTCGGCATATGTTAGACTTGTGAGTGTTGATTAGTGACGAAAAGTATTTTATTTTTAGCCTGGGCAGAATTGAAATAGGATAAATTTCTTGTGAAGGAAGCCTGCAAGTTTGCGATTTTCATCCAGAGGCGTTCAGAGGAGCGAGTGCAGGAGTGGAGCATACATGTGTGGCAGTTGAGTCGGGGTCTGGGGTTAGAAGAGCGGGAGAGAAGAGGCATCTAGATCAAGAGAGGAGGATTGGGCAGAGTTGTAGTTCCTGACCAGGTTGTCAGTCTGTAGCAGGGCTGAGAGAGGACAGGGAGGAGCACAAAGTGGAATCAAGAGCCGGGATGTTAATGGAACGCAGGTTTCTTCAGAAACGATGGGTAGGTGGAGAAGTGAGAGATAAAATTATGACAAAATAAGTCCCCAAAGAGAAGAAAATGTGAGTCGGAGGAGAGAAATGAAGAGAGCCAGGATTCAAAGAGAGACTGAAGGGGGATGAGTAGAGGTAAGTGGGCGATAGATGACTGCCACGTGGAGAGGAGAAAAACTGGGCAGTATAAGCCTCCAAGGAAGGAAAGGAAAGAGATGGAGGAATAGTAAGGGTTCGGTAACAGCAGATAGAGAAGAGGAGCCTCACTCTGCCACCCCTGCCATCAGGGTGAAGTGTGGGGGAAAAGGTACGGAATCCCTCTATACGAAAGCTGGTAATTCGTAAATGCTGCACTGATAATAAACAATTTGTAACATAAGGTAATTATTATATCATCTTTAGCTTAATCAATAAAATAAAGCTAAAAAAAACTACCATGGGACTGTTTTTCTTACGTTTTAATGTGCAGTTTTTTTTGGGGGGGGGGGATGGTTTGTCTGTTGCAATGAAGTATGATTGCTTTATAAGACAACTTGACATTTGTAGGACATCTTGTTACCCTAACAGTCACCCTCCCTGCTTATGTGAGATGTCAAGTGGGATTGCCACACAGACATGCTCACATGGGCTGTTGTTACCATTCTTCAGTTAGGATTTTTGCGAAATCTAAACGTGCATAGCAACAGGAAATGTACTTTCAGGGTGGTAATTAAGTTTAGTTACAAAGCAGCATTTCAGTCAAAATCTTTATTATTATTTTTTTTTTAAATAATAAATAAATCAGTTGTGTAATATTAGATACTATTCTTATTTGTAAAGCGTCAGCATATTCCTCAGAGTGGTTTAATAGGATAATATTTCCTTCATTTCGCCCCCTGCCCCATATGCCCTTTTGAATTATTTTTAATGTTGAGCTGCCTTGGGTTGCTATAGGAACTCTTTAGGATGTCACACCACTTCCTCTTGGAATAGGCGGCGCCTATTTTTGGACCCTGGGAAGCAAGATCTTGATCGATTTGACAGCTTAGAGAATTGCAATGCTGTAAACTCAAGGAACTACTGCATTTATTAAAACAAAACCGGGCAAGGCGAAATTCCCCTTTAACAGTTAGTGCTGCCATGGCCACAGCCCCTCCGACAAAGCCCTGTCACATGACCGCAGCGACCTTTAACCCAGAAACGGAAGGGTAGAGCTCCTTTTCCATTTCCCTTCACTGCAGATCTTGTCCTGTGGTTCATGGGAACACAAAGCACGATGTAATCTGGAACAAAAAAGCTTTCTTTGGGCATGACGTAGTGACAGGCTTGGGGCGCCCAAAGGGTTAAATGGTAGGTTGGCGATTCTGGGACAGGCACAAGACTTCTACTTAAACCTGTTACACCGTGGAAACGTGAATGGTTTCAGATCCCTCTTGTAGTACCTTTATTCTTGGGGATTTATTACAGTGCAGATGATGTATTTGTTGTTCTGAGTTATGTGCTGAGCTGTTAACATCTAGTACATTTATTTTACAGAAAAGTTCCTCTTGATGTTGCAGTCTGTGAAGAGGGCATTTGATATTGACTCCAGCCACCCTTGGCTTCACCAGTGTATGATCCGCTTCTCTTGTGCCGGTAAGTCTTAACACAACCATGTTAACACATTCACTGCGTGACTGTAGTAGTGTATCCCCATAAGCAACACAGAGATTAAGTGAGGCTTTTTTTGTGACTATTTTCCTTACTTGCCTTACTTACTAATGTGATTCTTCAAAGACCTGGTTATCAGGGTATATGGGCAGAGCATTAAGTTGTCTACATGCTGCCACTTTACTTGCCAATTGTGAGATTAATTGTTTTGTTAAAAAACACCCAGAATTATAAAAATTTGGTTTCATAGTTGCATTCCTCTAATGCTTGTACGCTGCTACATATGTGTTTAGTTAAACTACTAGTTTGGGGGACTTTTATGGGCTTCTACTTTGAATTACAGCACCAGGTTCACATACTTAATTTGAGACCATGTATATTCTGCTCAAGGATGTCTTCTGTCTACCCAATTTGTATATAAAGCCCTCTCCTGCCTGTAACCCTTCTCACGCACTGCCCCACATCTCTGGGATGCCCCTCAATATCTGACTGGCACCCTCTGCACCTTTTTTAGGGTCCATTTAAAAAAAAGACCCGAACAGAGCATTTGAATAGCACCAAAGTACTAACCCCTGCATACATTTACCGTAACATCATTATCCTTAGTTTTTTATGTAAATACAGTCCTCCAGATACGGGGCAATCGGAATACTTTACAGTCAGTTTGATAACTAAATTAGATTCAATTATTTGTTACACAAGAGGCAGGCAGGAAAAAATAAGCTACAATAATAAATGGTTGCATTAAATGAACAAATATAACACCTTCTGTTTACAAATATTTAAGGGAAAGTCAGAAATATGAATATTGGCATAAGTAACATTTATAGACCGGATTAAAATTGTGTTGGAAGTGTTAGGATAGACATTCAATGAGTTAGAGGCTCTGTCTCAAGGATCTTAGTCTATAGGCTAGGTAAGCTGACATTAGAGACAGGGGATGAGAAGGTTGGTGTGTATCGGAAGCAATAGAGCAGCTGTAACATATCCAAACATCAGCAAACGGTGGACACCCTTTAGCTGCCTTTCAGATGCCGCCACGGGCTTTCCGCCTTTGGGGTGACTTAGATGTAGGCTGAAGGGGTTCTGAATTAATTCAGCTAGGCTTTGAAATTCCTTTGTCCAGTTATAAACACTGCAGGGTGTTGAAACACATGGCAGAAAACATCTGGGATGTCCAACTCTTAGCATGCTGGTTCTGTGCAGAGGGGAGCCGTTCTTGGGGAAGTCTTTCACACGGCCGCCTTTGGGGTGACGCAGATGTAGACCTTCCTTCTGTCTGTAACTTACTACTAAGGTTATAAACTCTTCAGGGCAGTGACTCCTTTTCAGCGTTGTCTGTAGTGCTTATTCCCATTATGTCTCCTAATATTTTGTTGCATTTATTACTGCTGTGATGCAGAAAGCACTAGCGTGGTCTTCAAAATGAAGTTCAGTATTAATTATGCAGAGATCGACGTTTCTGTCCGCTTGTGACCCTTTATCAAGATGACTGTTCACGAGCAGGCTGAAACGTCCATCTCTGCACAATTAATATTGAACTTCATTTTGAAGACCACGCAAGTGCCGCTGCCTGTGTTTTCTGGGCTATTGGCAGTTGTTGATTGGATACAGGACGGCTATAACGGGTATTGTCAGTGCACCACTTTCCGAACTTACTGCTGGTAGGTGCCATGTACATGGACGGGGCTATACAAATTGATCTACATGTATGTAACTGTTTCTAATGTACCTCTAATGTAACGTTTGGTTATCTTTTATTACTATCTTGTCTCGTAGTCCTGGCATTTGTCTATTTTGTGCCTTGAGCCTGTGTAACAGTGCGGAAACATTAAGCAACATGTTTTGTTTTTATTCTCTTGTCTTAACAGTATCTGAGAGCAAAGAATTGCATGAATCGGTTAGAACAGTGTTAAAGCAAGAAATGACCAGGCTCTTTGGAGAAACAAGTCCTGCAAATTTTAACAACTCTTTTCTGAAAGAAAATATTAACTCTATACCACACAGAGCATCAGGTAAGCTTCTTGTTCGCCACCATAAATATTTTGAATAGATGCAATACTTGGATGTTTAATATCTTCAAGACCAGTCTTTTCCTGTTCTGTTTGTCTCGCAGTAAATATATTTCTATGGACAAGATAAGGTAGCCACCAGCATAATAATGTAGAGATAATGTTGTATTGGAATACCTGATCAGGACAATGACCTTACTGCTGCATTATAAAAGCTAGTGTGTTTTTTGTGGGGTCGGGGTGGGGGGGTTACATGTTACAGCAACGCTGAATCATTGACTTTCGAAGCTGGAGATAATTGACTTCATAATTAGACTTGACCTGTTGTAACCAATTACTCTGTATCTTTTTTATAAACGAGAGCGAGAGAGCGAGAGAGAGAGAGAGAGAGAGAGAGAGATCTAATGTGTTGATCTTTGTTCCATTATGGACACTTCGTTCTGCGTGGTTCCGTGTTGCGTACATTCATTAGCTCTTGTGTTCTGATTGGTTGAAGTAACATTTGTGTGTGATTTAAGGTCACATTTAGATATGAGGTTAACTTGTTAATTTCCTAAATGCATACAGAAAGATTTTCCTGCCTGTTGTGGGTATGTTTCACAGTGAATTAACTCTGCCCTTTTATTAACGGTCAGTACGGATTTCCAACTCTTAATCCTTTTAGTGCCCTATAGACAAATTATACGTCATGAAAAGCGACACCCTGGAGGCGCTAACTGCAATATAAACGTGAGGGTAATCCAAGCCAGCAAATTTGTTTGCACATTTTTTTAATATATAAGATTGAAGCATGGGGTCTGTGGAGCAGAGGTAATTATCTCTGGAAATAGGGGGTCCCCAGAGCTGACACTGATGGGTTTCAGCTCTGGAGATCCCCTGCTTCAATGTATTTTTTTTTTTTTAAATTGCAATAAAATATTACCGGCTCTGAGTGCTCCTTTAATATTGCTGGAAGACGGAAGCAATCGTAAGAAGTCTCAGGAGAGCAATCTCGTGAAAGCTAATGTGGGAGGGGTTAATTTTACAGCGACCGTCCTAAGGACCAAAGTAAGCTAATTGCAGTACAGTAGTGTGTTTTTATTGTCTTTTTAAAGGCAATAATCTTGGGTATGTAATTTTTCAGGCAATAGTATTTTAAAATAATTTTTAACCGTCAATCGTATAATCTACAGATAGGGATTTCTTTTTATTTTTATTTTTTAATTTATTTTGTTGATGCCTTGACCAATTCACTTCAACTGCCTTTTTATTGGTGACTTGGCAGGTTGAGCAACGCCAGGGCGTAGAGAACAGTGCGAACCTGTTACTAACATTTCACAAGTTCGCCGTACCGGTGCTTCATTCTCTTACCTGTCGCGGCGGGCGGTGTCTACCAGCATCTTTTCCCTGCATATCTTCTCAATGTGGCTAAGCGGCGTGAAATGTCGCCGCTTTGCCATGCCAACGGGAACGCCACGTGATGTCCGTTGCTGTGGCAACGAGACACTACGTGAAGTTTCGCGGCGTTGCGTTGTCATGGCAACGCCACGTGATGCCGCGCAGCCATTTTGAGAAGACATGCAGGGAAAAGATGCTGGTAGACGCCGCCCGCTGCGACAGGTAAGAGCCGGTTATTAACTTTTTTTTTTTTAATCCCACCACTAACCTCACCTGCACAGATCCATTACAATTTGAATTTCTGTCAAAAAGTTACTTTTTTTTATTAACATTTTACAGTATTGAGGCCTGCAGACTATTTAGCAGTGTACCTTTTAACAATGAATCCCTAATGTTTCGTAAAAGCCTGCACTTGAGGTTAAACAGTACCTCTGTTTCAATCTAACGGGTACAGTGGGAATCTCACTCAATTAAACTTTGATTTCATTGTTTGGTTGTGAGCAAAAATGATGTTGAGGTGGTACTAATTAACGCAATGGTCACTATCCATGACCGCTCAATGAAGGGGAGCTGCACATCGATGCTTTCAAAAAGCAGACTTCCTTTTTATTGAGGACTCGCACAGAGAGGTGCACAACGCTTCTTTGCACCCGAGGAACCTAACCCTGTGCGAGTCAACACTAAAATGTAAGTAGTCTTTGAAAGAGTTAACTCAATCATGGGCAACCACGCAACTACTGTATGCGATCCGTCTACGACTTTAATACTTGATAGGTATGTGAAACTTTGTATTTCTCTCAAAATATTGTGTGTGGAGAATGAAATGTGAACTAGAATAGTATCAGCTCGGCATGGGAAAAACGGTTACATAAGGAGACTAGATGTCGCGTAATTACTACAGTGTACAGCGTGAAAGAAACCGGTCTCAGCATAGAGAAGTTATCCTGGTAATTTATAATCGGAGGAACTTGCAGTGCAGGAATTCTGAAACGGGGTCTTAATCCGTCTCGTCTGGCTGCACCAATCTGTTTGTTAGTGCAGCCATTACTTGGCATACTTGTAATAAAATGTTGCATGCAAATGCAGTAGGAAACCCTAGCCCAATCCGACCACATTTAGGAGTAGAAGAGCTACAAGCTTCTTTAAGTGTAATTTTACATTAAGTAAAAATACCACTTGTGTTGCATTCGCATGTCTCAGACAGCTCTGCAACCCTGTTTTTCCCCATTATATCTTGGGCCGCATCCATAGTGGAACGCGCCAGCTTTCGCGCTCCTCCGTGACGTGGCGTCGTGCTTCGAAATACAAACTTGTTTGTATTGAAATGTGCACGCGCGCACTATGCGCATATGCATTGGCATCATAGTGTTTGTTTTGTAGCTCACGCCGTATCCTGCACTATGGACGCGACCTTAGTATACAGTTCTTCCAGTGCAGCCAGGGATTCTGGGAAATGGCATGCAAATGAGCTCAGTGTGTCACCCTTTACTTATCCATTTTAACATGGACCTCTATAAGCTTATGCAAACAAAAATAAGCGTGAATGCTTTCACAAATAATACAGTAATAAATGCATATAAATTATACAACCGCAGTGAAATGCTGCTCCAGTTATAAGACTTTCCAAAAAGGTCGTAAAGGGCTACACAGACATGGAACGGGGCGCAAATCCTCCCGGGGTTATTTGTGGAAATAAACACATTGTGCAATAGTTATAAAATAGTATCTTCAAGGATAACATATAGTTGGTGTCGCAGGATTTTCAGCACTTGAGTGACCCGTCTCCGTGTGTCTGTAAATGCCAATTCTTTCAGATTCACCTAAATGCAAGGTGCAGATCAATTTTCTAACAAAAGATGGCATCCATTCATTGTTGGTAAAATTTATCTGCACCATAGGTTTAGGTGAATCTGGAACCCTATTGCCCCGGGAGGATTTGCTCTCTGTTCCATGCCTGTTTAGCCCTCTAAGCTTATACCTGCCATATTGCACAGCCAGTAAACCTGCTCAGAAAGCTGTTCGACCTTGGTTGCTGGCTATGCAAAGTGAAGCTGCTCAGTGGGTAAACCAGACGTTTAAAAAAGTTATGGTGGGTAAAGTGAGAAACTTTCCCAGTGTACAGTAAATAAAAATGATTTCATGTCATTTTAGAAATACTATATTTCAACATTTTGCAAGCATTTGTACCATATTTATATTATCTTGTGTGAATTTGTATGAAAACTGTTCTGCTCCTACTAACTTCTAACTACTAACTTGTTTAAACAGCTTTGCGTCCCATGAGGGACTTGTTGGGCTGCCAGTTGAAGTGACCTTACATACAACACATGGTTTTAATAGTGTTTATTTTTTGTTAAAGCTGCCAAAATGATGTATTATCTGGATCCTTCCAGCCTGAAACGAGCAGTAGAGCTGGCAACAGCATTAGATGAATCATTCAACAACAGAAGCCTCCAGGTAAATATTCCGATCCTTCAGAGTTCATTTGTTTTTCTGAGCTTCTGTCCTCTTGCTCCCATCACCATGGCTCTTTCTAGTATCACCATGTCTGTATAGATGGCTGTTTGTTGTGCGGTTTTGTTACAAATTCCTCTTGCCCACCATACTGTCTGACTTTGGCCCATCCTTCTATTATTATACCTCTGCATGATATCTGGGTTGAAAATGCAATTTATCTTAGGAATGTGCATGTCAGACGCAGTGAATATACTAGCAAACCCACTATTATGTATTGGAAAAGCATTTCACGGTTCCAGAAAGTAAAGACAAAGCGCTGTCACGCTCAACATAGTAAATCCCATAGAAAAGAAATAATATAAGTATATTTAAAAAAAAAAAAAAAAAAAAAAAACGGTTTCTTACAGATGGCAGACACCTTGTTGTTATTGCTTCCCAGAATACCTGCTTCTGATACAGTAAAGAATAAAGTGGTGCTGTTAAACGCCTTCTTCCTTCCTTCTCTCCTAGACTTGTACTGAGGTATTAGAAGCTTTGCGTGATGGCAGCTTAGGAGACAGCAAAGAAGTTGCAGAATGTTACCGGGTCGGCTGCCACAAGCTCTACCCTTACGCTTTAGCTTTCTTGCCGCCTGGATATGAAGAGGACATGAGTATCACAATTAACGGAGATAGTTCTGCAGAACCAGAAGAACTGGCTAATGAAATGTGAACAGCTGATGACAATGAACACAGACATTGGACCATATCAACCATCTAATATTTTTGACACGCACCTGCTGTATCGCTCTGTAACGTATGTGGAGAATGAAAGGAGTAAAAGAATTGTTGCCTTTAAAGAGCGTTTTACTTTTTTTTTTTTATCCTGCTGACAAAGTATATATAAAATATATAATGTATTACAGGATATGGGTGGATCAGATTCTTAAAAATAAAACTTGCTGCTAAGATTTGAAGAGGGGAAAAAAAACAAAAGCAAACGATCACTGAATGGCGTACCCTGTTTTTAAAACCAATTAATTTATGTGAAAGATAAAGGTTGTTACAGTTGTCAGAGCAGGTGTGTGGCAGAAATATTACTAACAATTTGTCGTTAAGAGATTACAATGATCTCGGGCAGCATCATCCTACCTGTACCGGAGGGGTGTGCAATGCAACGTCCTTGCAGACCTCTCGGGCACTGCGAGGCTTTCACGTTGATGTTATAGCACTGGACTTTTTTTTTTTTCTTTCCTACTGAGCACAGAGATGTTGGGGCTTTGGCGTCTGTCCGATCCTGATCATCTGAAGTACTCCGTGAAGTGCGGTTTGCAGAGACCTAGAGAAGAAAGCGTGACCTGGGCACACTCGAATCAAGTGCCAGGAGAATACAGCTTTCAGCAACTTGTGTCCCCTGGGAGTCTCTGGACACTTATCAGCTTGGTGTGCTTGTACAAACATTTTTTTTATTTTTAATTTTGTGAACCATTTTAGAATAACCTATTTGAAAGAAACTTGAGTAATGCTCCCTGATGTTTGAAAGGGAGAAGTGAAACCCCCCAACGCAGCAGCTTTATTTTTATTTTTTGCCAAACATGTCAAAACTGTATTGCAAGAACCAAAAGAAATCATGCACTGTGATGTGGCACCAACCGAAAGGGTAAAAATCGAGCATGTCGTCTTTTTTTTCTTTTCTTTTACATGGTAAAAGAAAAAGATGGTTGTCCATGGCTGGAAGTTGGCAAGGACCCAAGAGCAGGTTTTTCTGGCAGTGACTTCCCATTTTTCCTGAATGATCAGGAGACTTACAGTTAAAACCTCAGCAGGCCTTGTTCACATTATGCAGATAACAGAAGTGCTGCAGTTTAGATACCTCTGGATATTTTTTCCCCCCACAGTGTAACAGGTTTGTAATACTTGAAGCCCTACATTTCTAAGAAGTATATTTCTTGCTCAGTTAATTCAGACAGGCCTCAGATTTTAACCGGGGGGCATCAGATACTTTTTCCAATAACAGACCAGCTTCTTTTTCCTGCAGTTATACATGTCATTTCCTTTTTGTTGTCAAACATAAGGTACCAAATATAATGCAATAAAACCTTTTGAAAAACACGTCTGACTATTTCAACCAATCAGTGCCTGACTTCTTTAGTTCCTCACTACAGATATTGGGATAAATTAGTTCTGAGCCATTTCTTTGCTGAGATTTTCATTGAAGTGGAGGATTTCTTTTTACACTCCTGCTGCCAAGTGAGGATTTGTTCTGGATATCAGCAAAGTTACTTATTTTATTTTTCTGTTTTTGCATATGGAGTAGCTTTTAGGCTTTTCTTTATTTTTTATAGAAATTAGTAAAGTGAATATAAAAAAAAAAAAAACAATTCGAATGTGGCGTTCTTCAAATATTTCTTTAATGCAACATTTCCACACTGCTTTTTCTGAAATGTCATTTTTGATGCATTGAGTATACAGGCTCCTCAACCAGATGTGAGGGGGGGAGGGGGGACCTCTAAAACTGAACATTTGGGTGGCATTGAAAAAATGTATGAATACTGCAGAAGTTGGTATATAAATAATTTGTATGAGTGTTTCAAATATTTGTTATTGACATTCGGTCACCAAAGCTGTTGGCAGCAGACCTTCAATATCTTCACTAGTTGGATTTGGGTGATAAAGGCCAAGAAAATAACTCCATGTGTAATTCTGCCTTGTACAAAGCCTTATCTCAACAGAGTGCTTTTGTGCAATAAAAATAATGCCTAACTTCGCATGTTGCTGCAGTCTCACATTTTAGTGAGATCAACGCATGCGAATACATCTTTGTGAGCAAAACCAAGCTATATGGGCTTGCTATTACTGTAACAAAATAGAAAACCACTAGAAAATTGCATCAAGAAATGTAATGCTGCAGGCTTTATACAAGTCTATTTTTTGGTTTACGTAGACTGGTGATCATTACACAGTGAACATAGTAATTGCATGGGGGGAGGGAGGGGAGAGAGAAAGAAAGAAGTAACAAGTTACACATTTGGACGTGTTCTATAATGGGCCCTGGTGCTTCATGCATTTGGAGGCCCATCTAGGGCCACTAATCTAGTTGTGAGCCCAACACTTGCCAATGTGCAACATCCCTTTTATGATTGTTTCCAGATTTGATACTGATCTACAGCATTTTTTTTTGTAGTATGTTGGTGGAAGGGTTATTGCACTGATAAGATGAGCAAAAATAATTATTCAGGTGCAAAATTACCAATGTGGAAAATGTCCCAATTGATTTGATCACATGTAGTCAAAGATAAACCTACATTTCTAAGGCTGCAGCCATGGTATGGCAGAACCGCGCAGACGCGTCTGCACGCTGAGCGATCAGACTGCCTTAAGGCACTGTTCGTGTATGTGCGGGCGGGAGGGGGCGTGTGTTGCGCAAGAAATCAGTTGAAACTGATTTCTTGGCGCGACAGGCCGGTCACGTGAGCGGTTTGCCCAATGAGGGTGAACCAGCTCTGTGACCTCACTGGCACGCCCCTAGACACGCCCACGGACGGTGTGCGTACCATGGCCAGGGAAAGCACCCTCTTTCCCTCAGCCTCCACATGGCTGAAATTGCCATGGATGCAGCATAAGTGTCTAGACATTTGGCGTTTTCACTCTTAAGATCTTTAACGTAATTTTGACAGCTCACTCAAATTAAGTTTAAAAAAAAAAAGGCAAAACAGTGTAGCAAGTAGATGAAGTGTATTAAAACTGTCATGTGGCAATCCCACTCTCATTTAATAGATTCAAAATGAGCATTTAGTGCGATATTCAGTTCCATCCTCGATCAGCCTGTTCTCTCTGGTATCCTACGGGACTCCCAGATTCACGGGTGGGCATGTCTTTACCCCGCAGCGTGATCCCGGTCTCCTCTACAAGCACTATGAATAGGATCTGGCTGCAATGTTTTTCTAGGAGTCAATGTCTATCCCTCAACATTAGTACAATGAATAGGACTATATAAGACCCAATCAATGATTTTTTTTAATGCTAATATCTGCCTATATCAATTACGTATCCATCATGTAGCATTTTAACTTAAAATCTTGACATGGATGACCAACGTTGCGCATAAATAATTATAAATAAATTACTAAATACATAACTTGGCATATAATTTGTATAATAATCATGTACATCCATTTACATTAAGTGGCCCACATAATCAACTACAACATCATAATGTGACCTGGCATACATAAATACAGAAGACAATTTCTAAAATCACATTACATGAAAGGAATTACTACTAGATATATATTTTTAAGCAAGTTATTATAAATAGCATTTCAGAAAATGTTATATATAGTAGTTTTTCTCATGAATAAAACCAAATGGAAGTAAGAACAAGAAAAAAAATGAATTTGTTTATGGCAATAGCCACAAGAGAAGTAGATTGCACTCCGGAATAGGGGTGGGTGTCACGCGAGACCAGAGCTCTTAACACCTTAATAACCGGATCCTTTGATTGAGCAATGCGAGAGAAAATAAATTGTGGTTTATTTACAAAATAAACATACACAGCTTGATTTACGAAATATGAATTAACACTTACTGGGACAGGGCAAAACGAAATTAAAATCTTCTCGGAAAGAACTTCACAGAAATAAAGTCTCTTGGCACAATTCCCCAGAAGTGGGGTTTGCGTGCAAACCGAGCCATGAAACAGTCTTTGGCTAGTGGCGCTGCTCACAACCACTATTTCTCCGCCGTAGATAATCGATTTAGGTTACCATGTGATAAAGTTTCAAATCCAGCTCAGATTAATCCCGCTTGGCTGCGCAGACTTTTAAAAGCACCAAAGTCCTGTCTGTATACTCTGCAGCGAATCGTGGCGTGGGAACCAAGATCCCCACCTATGGCAAGGTTGGCAGTACTTCATGGAACCGGGCAAAGGGCTTCATGGTATGCCACGGGCATGCGCAGACTTCGCACCTGTCCCGCTTGGCATATCTAACCAAGCCCACTTCCCCGGTGAAATCTTGTCTCCCTTCCCTCGGACACCTGGCCATATGCTAGGAGAAAGCTGTTTCCTTCTACCCCTCCCCACTTAACACTTTAAAATGGGGTTCCTTTGTTAACCCTGGACTGGTGCAGACATCCAGGCACTGTACCAGCAGGATGTATTAGAAGTTCGGGTTAAGTTATGCATGACTCACTTGCAGGGATGTCCTTTTGATCACTGTACTTGTGAATCAAGGGTTTCCGCTGCTCCGCCCGCCTGAATACAAATTCCTTGGCTCTTATAATATTAATACCCTTAAAAGAGGGGGACTTTCATTCATGACTTTTTTATGAAAGGTTATAAAAAGTAAAATATACCCGTTTTAATAATTTACCCCCAGTTGCACGCACAGCAAAATTCAAATCGCTAAGACGTTCCTAGCCAAAGTTAGGTTATCGTTTATGTGCTATGCGCGAGGCTCTTGGTATTTAAAACCTTTTATCCTTTCTCCGGTCTGCGGGGAAACACTGTTACAATGTTTATAATTGACATCACTTGTTACAACACTTATACAGTTTCACTCAGGGTATTGATGTGGTCCCTCTATACCTAGTGGGACACACACATACAATTATAATACATTTACAGGGTCGTAGCGATTACTTGACTGCAGAGCTGACACTCCACATTTTCCCAATATGACTCTGGTACCCAGCCGGGCATAATACTTTTATTTACTGGCCTGGGTACCCCCTCACTGTCACACCTCCCCACTTCAAAGTGGGGTTCAACTGGTGGTTTGACGGACAGCACAGCTCTTGAGGTTACCAAGTCAACAGGACTGTCCTTGCGGGATAGTCCGTCCGCATTACCGTGCTCGCTGCCTTTCTTATTTTGGATGGTCAAATCAAACTCTTGCAGGGCAAGACTAGCGCAGCAGCCTGGCATTTTCCCCGAACATCCTTTGTAACCAACTCAGTGGATTATGGTCTGTGATAACCGTACAGAGTGCCCATACGATCGCCAAACACTCCTTTTCTATCGTGGTATAAGCCACTTCCCTGGGCAGTAGTTTGCGGCTCAGGTAGACCACAGGATGCTCTTCTCCCTCCTCCCTCACTTGGCTTAGCCCAGCACCAATACCATAGTCAGAGGCATCGGTCTGCACCAAAAACTTCTATTAGCATAGTCTGGTGCAGCTAAAATAGGAGCACTGGCCAGGGCGGTCTTCAGAGCCTGAAATGCCTTTCACAGGCTGGAGACCAGACACCCAGAACTGAGTTGCTTCTGTGTCAAGTCCGTCAAAGGTTTAGCCATGGCACTGTACTGTGGCACAAACTTTCTATAATGGCCAGCGGTGCCTAGGAAAGCCATAACCTGCTTCTTAGTCTTGGGGACGGGCCACTGCACTACTCAACCGTAGCTGGTTCAGGCTTCAGATGCCCTCCACCCACCCGGTGTCCTAGGTACAACACCTCCGCCATCCCTACTAAGCACTTTGTGGGTTTTAAAGTAAGCCCTGTTTTCCTAATTCTTGCTAGCACCGCTGCTACATGTACCAGGTGAGAATCCCATGAATTACTAAAGACAGAAATATCGTCCAGGTATGCACTTGCGTAACTCTGCATCCCTTCTAACAACCTATTGACCAGGCGTTGGAAGGTAGCTGGGGCATTCTTCATCCCGAATGGCATCACTAGAAATTCATAGAGACTACTCAGAATGATGAAAGCTGACTTCTCCCTAGCCTCCTCGGTCAGGGGGATTTGCCAGTACCCTTTACTCAATTCCATTGTAGTCAGATACTTTGCCCCCGCGAGTTCATCTAGTAACTCATCCATTCGGGGCATGGGATAAGCATCTGAAACCTTCCCTGCATTGATCTGCCGGTAGTCCACACAGGAGCGGGTGGACCCATCCTTCTTAGGAACGAGGACTACCGGACAAGCCCAAGGGCGCTGGGAAGGTACAATTACCCCTAGGGCCAGCATCTCTTCTACCTCCCTCTCTATACTGCCCTTCACCTCTGCAGATACTCGGTAGGCATGCTTATGCATAGGACGCAGATCACCTGTGAGCATAGGATGATCTGTAATATGCGTTCTGCCTAGCCTCTGCGTACTCAACTGGGACCCTATCTCTACCTGCTCCACTGTACCCCCCTGCCTAGTCTCCCCTAGGAGGTCGGGGAGAGCATTGCTCGCCAAGCCCCCCATCGGTGGGCTACAGATAGCCAGCACTGATGCCTCACTCGGTGCAAAGTACTCCTTGAGCATATTGATATGATACGTCCTAGTTCTACCTGTCTCACCGTCTAGCTGTACCACATAGTTACACTCATTCATTTTTCTGAGAACCGTGTACGGTCCAGACCAGGCAGCCATTAATTTGTTCTCCCGAGTGAGCTTCAGAACAAGCACTTGCTGACCTGGGATGAATGACCTACTATGGGCATTCTGATCATACCAAGTCTTCTGTTTGGTCTGAGCATCCCTGAGATTGTCCTGTGCCAACCCCATGAGCATTTCTAACCGGTCTCTGAGATTTACCACGTACTGAAGCACAGTGGCATCAGTATTGGTGGTCTCCCCTTCCCATCCCTCACGGAATAAGTCAAGAGGTCCCCGTACCCTGCGACCATATAGCAGCTCAAAGGCAGAAAAGCTGGTAGATTCCTGCGGTACCTCTCGGTATGCAAACAGCAAGTGCTGCCGGTGAATCTCACAGTCTTTCCCCTCTGCCTCTATGAAGGCTTGCAGCATCTGCTTCAGGGTACCATTAAACCTCTCACATAGTCCATTCGATTGGGGATGATAAGGGGTCGTGCACTGGTGCTTCACCCCGCACGCATCCCAGAGACACTAGCAATTTACTCATGAATTGCGACCCTTGGTTGGTTAGGATCTCGCTAGGGAAACATACCCTAGTGAAGATAACTAATAATGCCTTTGCCACTGCCTTAGCATCTATAGTCGCAAGCGCTACAGCCTCAGGGTACCGGGTGGCAAAATCCACCACCGTGAGGATGTAGCGCTTCACCGACCAGGTGGGAACCTACTATGTCCATAGCTACCCTCTGGAAAGGTTCTCCTATTACCGGTAATGGGTTCAGGGATGCCTTGACACGATCACCCGCCTTATCTACTCGCTGGCAGGCATCACAGGAGCAGCAGAACTCTGCCATTGCTCCTGATGCCCCCGGCCAGAAGTAACGCTGCAACAGCTAGGCTCTTGTGCGTGTGACCCCCTGATGCCCCGCTAGTGGAATGGAGTGGGTGACCTGCAATAATTACTGCCTATACTCCCTGGGTACCACTAGCTGTCTTCTACCAGTCCAGATCCTATCTATCCCGGTAGAACCTTGCTCCCTATTCAGAAGCCCGCGGTGCCACAAGAAGTGGTCTGACCCCTCATTTTCCCGAGACTCGGACGCCCAAAGTCTCATACTTTCTAAGCTGAGGTCAGCTTTCACCGCATCCCTAAATTCTCTTCCTAACACTGGCCACCCATCTTTAGTCTCTAAGTCGGGACACAGGAACAGGGGAAGGGGACAGTAAGTCAGTCTCTGGTCGCGACCCAGTCTGGCTTACCTGTCTGGTCTCCACAGAGACCGCTGGCACCTTGGGTCCCAAATGCAGGGGAGAGGGGTTGATTCTGCTGCCATCCTTGATGACTGGCTCCTAGTGATCTCTGCAACAGGAGTAAGCTCGGCAGTGAAGATGCAAGTTACATGCCCCAGGTCATTTCCGAGCAAAACCTCGGCATCCAACCCAGGAAATACCCCCACCTCCCTCATGCCATGTCCGGCACCCCAATCCAAAAAGACCCAGGCAACCTGGAGTGACCACGGTCCTCCATCTGGCATGGTCACACACATCCCGGTGACCAGGAGCAAATCCTCTGGTCGGACCATATCAGGTCGGATGAGGGTAACAGTAGCGCCGGAGTCTCCAATGATCACCCTCTGCAGGTGTTTCTGTCAGACATCATGGGGCTGCAACCCAACTGGCGCAACCTGATGTTCCCTCTCCCTCCGCTGCTGGTTCCTGGGGGTCAAGGGCAGATCTCTCCGTGGACGACCCTCTGTGGGTTGACTCCTCTGTGTGTGTGTGTCGCACACGGGCAACCGGCCTCGCAGCTGGAGCGCGTTGCTCCAGCTGGGGTCCACCGGACTTGGCACAGTCCGGACAGTCAGGTCTGATGTGACCGACTTTATTGCAGAGATATCACCTTCTCTCATGCTTGAATTCTGCAGACTTGGAATTGCTGGTTGCTGTTGCAGGTTTGTGCACCCACTGAGGAGTTTGCTTGGCTTCCTTGGCTGGCCCAGCCGGTCTTTTTGGAGCTCCTTTCTCATCAATCAGGGAACGGCTGCACACATACTCATCAGCCATCCTGCCCGCCTCCAAATGGGTCTTAGGTATCTGGTCAAAGACCCATGCCCACACGTCCGTGGGGCACTGCTGCAGTAACTGTTCTTGAAACATTAAGTTCAGCAAAGTGTTGTATTTTGTAGCCTCACAACCCTCCACCCACTAGGTGCCCTGTCTCGCCATGCGAGCATCAAGGTTCACATAGGACTCCTGAGGATAGCGTTTCTCCGTCCTGAACTTGCCCCGATTGGCTTCTGGGCAAAGGGCATACCGCAAAAGCAGTAATGCTTTAACATGCTCATAGTCATCACAATCCTCTCGTGGGATGGCTTGCAGGGTTTCCTTTGCCCTGCTCGACGGCAAGGGCTGCATCCGCAGCACACAGTCTTGTCATGGCACCTTGTAGCTCAGACACTGTGTCTCAAAGTCTGATAAAAATCCATCAATTTTGTCAGTGCCACAGACAAACTTGTTGAAGCTGTGGTGATTAACTTGGGGCACAGCCTGCTCTCCGTTGACCATGTGAGATTGAGGGGACACTGTCTGGTCTCCACAGAGACCGCTGGAACCGTGGGTCCCAAATGCAGGGGGAGAGGGGTTGATTCTGCTGCCATCCTTGATGACTGGCTCCTAGTGATCGCTGCAACAGGAGTCAGCTCGGCAGTGAAGATGCAAGTTACATGCCCCAGGTCATTTCCGATCAAAACCTCGGCATCCAACCCAGGAAATACCCCCACCTCCCTCATGCCATGTCAAACACATTTTTCTGCTACAAGCTCCGAATACCAAAAAAGGTTTTGAAAGTCTTAAATGTACAGGTGGAGGTATGTCCAGGGGGACTTTGTAATGTTCTGCTGGTCCCTCTAACAGTAGGGAATGTTCAAGATGAATATTCAACCCCTGACTAGCCAGAATAGGGGCTGACTTGGTAAGGAAACTATAAATTACATTGTATTGCTGACTGACTCCCTCCTACTACTCTGCTAAAACATTGGTGCATATGGTTTGGCTAAGGAGCCAGCAGAAAAGTTGTAAAAGTCTAAAATGCTCGTTATGCTCCCCCATTAGGTTTCATGACATGCAGATTTAGTTTTGCATTACAGATTACAACAGTATTTGTATCATTAATTTATTTTTTAATTACAAACTACCGCCTGCAAGCCCTTTATCCTCCCATGAGAGGCTGGTTTACAATCTATTGTTTGTGTTTAGTAATGATTGATTGTATGTACTTATTGTTACCATAGTGGGCACAATGAAGTATTTACTCCAGTTTTGCGCCAAAATGTTTTTAATCGCAAATAGCCTATTTTTTTAGATCATTAGTTGGTATGCATCAATGAAAAAGCTGGTTACAAATTTTAACAAAATGCTTAAGTATTTTTTTTTAACTTGGGGATTAGATACTTAGATAATTGTTGACTCAATTACTCAACAAGGCAAAGATGCCTGTCACAAACGGCACACCTGTGAACATGTGACTTGTGTATGTGGCAAGGGTTAATACACACAGCTATCTAGCTGACTCAATCTCCCCATAGGCCCCAAAATGAGTTCTATCTCCCCTCAATCCATCACAAATATAACCTTAAATCGCTGCCACCACCACAAATAGTTCCAGGCCTTACCTGCAGAGTTTTACTAAGTGAAAGATGTAATGAACACACACAAACCTATTGTAGCAAAGTGCGTCCAAAAATGCAGTTACTCTCTTCAAAATGTGCAAAGTTCAATTGAAGCCCCAAACAGTGCTTCTAAAATGTTAGATTTAATATACAAAAGTAGTACAGTGCCTAGTTTGCACAAAAAAGAATGTTACAAGAAACACAGTATAATCTATGCAGACAGCTTCATAAAATACCGGTAAAAACAAATAGACGTTCCTAACATACATTAACCACATATTTAGGTTTCTCAGAGCAGTCTAGGACATTTTGTCGCGGCCGTTTTGCCACGACCGAATGGCTATCGGCGCTTTTCCGTGACTCGCCCCACCACCGGAAACTGCCTCCTGTGGTAAGGTAAGTGCCTTACCCTAAAAAACCCTACCCTAAGCCCTTAGCCTAAAACTCCCAGCCCTAAGCCCTTACCCTAAAAGCCCCTATCCTAAGCCTTTACCCTAAAACCCCTTAAGTTAACCCCCTACCCTAAACAGTAATAAAACTTACCTTAGAAGTGGCTGCCGGCGGGGATTCCATTGGCGGGTTGAGTTGTGGCGAAATGGTGGCAACCATATGTCCCATTCCATCTCAGAGGGTCTTGAGATGGAAATATGAAAAATCACTTGTCTTGTTGGTATAAAACATGCCCTCTGTTAAATTCTTATGTCATATCCCAAATGCATGGTTTTTATCCTAAAACCCCTTGCATTGAGAACAGAATACGCCCCTTCATCACTCTATATTTATATTTTTATGGTTTTGGGAAAGAAAATAATTTCTTTTTACTAAAAAATGCCTGAGTATGAAATACCCTCATAACTTTCTTTCGATAACCCCTAGAATATTGGGACACATATTAATGTATTCGGCTGATCGAAATGTACATGTCTATTGTGTTTCTCCCATGTCCATCTTTGATGGACACATGGATATCTCACATATGCAGCTTACCTAGTCCAGCATCGTTGGACTCATTTGAAAGAGCTGAACAAGCTAGTTAGAAATATGCTTCTTTTTTTTTATTCCTGTGCATCACATCAGATCCAAGATATCTTTTATTTTTAGTATAGATCTTAAATTGAATGGTGTATTCAATTCAATGGTGTGTCATTCACCAATGATGAATGGTGTTCGTCACCTTTCTCTGCTACTTTCAGCAATGTGAGGCCCTCTTTGAAGATGACACCCAGGTCCTCTGGTATGTCTGGGTATTATCCCCAGACTTCCATAATATACACATATCATTTTATTGGGCCATCACTGATAACCCCAGGTTAAGCTGGTACGCTACTTATTTCCCCTGTCAAAAAAAGTTTTGAATCTCGGTTTTAATCACCCCACAGACCCAGACCAGGTTTGCCATTAGTTAAAAAACCCTAATTGTAGACAAACACACAAAAAAAAAAGCCGGGGCCACTGGCCTAACCTGCCATATTAACCTGTTGTGTGCAAGACTATTAAAATACTGAATACAGGCAGTCCTCGGTTATCCAACACAATCCATTCTGGAAGTAGCCGTGAAACCGTTGTACGCGAGTCCCATGTTAATCAGTGGCGCTGAGCGTTGGATAACACATTTAGGCGTCGAAAACGGCCCATAGGGTTGCATTGTAAAGCGTTGGATATGCCATGCGTTGTAAGAGGAAACGTTGGATAGCGAGGACTGTCTGTATGTTAATGGTCTCATCATGACAATGACAAATTACAAATAGCTTTATTGTGAGACTAAGCAAAGCTCATAAAAGTCAGTCAATACATTTAGTTACAGTTAAACCATTAAACGTTTAATCAATATTAAAATTGTCTGATTTTTTTTTAAGGCACCAACATTGCTCTACTAAATGTATTACTACCATTGTTCGCTATGGTCCTAAGTGGGATTAATCTTTTTTTTTTTTTTTAATAATTATATTTTATTGGAAACATTTTACATACATCAGTTACAACATAACTGCATTTTTGACAATTTTTATATATCACGTCTCGCTTTCAACATTCTGTATTGTAAATTGACCACATTATTGTAACTAGTTACCTTTCTTTATACATTGTTCATAGAACACCTTGCACATTTCTTGCGTATACAGTATGCTTAACCTTTTAAACATTGTCAACATCGTTGTGATTTTATTTTCCCATTGTTTTTTACATTTAACTAACTTATGATAACATTTGAGTTTGAACTTCCCCTCCCCCTAACTATAATATATTGTGACATAGTCCCAGATATTAGGCAGCTTTCTGTCCGATTTAGATCAGAAAGTGCAGCCAGAGTGTAAATGCGATCCATCCCACAGCTTCACAGCTATTGAGGCTCGTGGATGGGAAATTCAGACCAGAGTTCACAATAGTTTTATAATTCACCTCACCTGCTCTCCCAATTGAGAAACAGGTATTTATGGCAGTTAGGTTTGCTGTATCAATCTCTCTCCTAGAGCCTGGAGGCTGGGGAATCGCTACTCCCTACCCACAACTACAGATAAGGACAGTTTATTATTCCTACTGTACGTTACAATGTGCTCTGTTTCAAACTGAAAACTGGAGATAGCCAGCCAGTGTTAGTTAGACACGGTTTTATAGTTAGCCTCCCTGTCATGGAGTAGGCTTTCATTTTATGCTTTGGTTTTTCCTTAAAGTAACAGTCTGCCTGAATTATATTGTCTGTCAGTAATATGAGGCATAAACCACTGAAGGTTAAGGATGGAGTTTCTCAAATGTATATCCATTAAAGTTGCAGTCCCCTACTGGGACGGAATAAAAACAGGCAGAATCCTGAATGATACAATATTCTGCTATGTCTAATTACTTTGTCTCTTTAGCAACCCTAGAAGACTGTCATAAAGAGCCTGGACAGGCGGCAGCGCTACATAAGGGAACCGTTTGTCACAAAAACCAAAACATACTTTTCCTGTGATTTTTTTATGGTGTGATTAATATGGTTGACCCCGTGTGAGGCCCCTACCACCTATGTAATATTTGTACTAAACCTTTTGCTGATTTCACCATTCCATTGCCATGCTTAAGAGTACCCTTGATATTACACAGCTACTATTTAATTTCATACACACCAAGGATTTAGGTGAAGGGGAAAATGTAGCATGTAAGCAGTATCAGCAGCATGCAGGCTTTATGGTTACTCAGCTTTGGGAATGTTTGGGGCTATTTAAGGTTTGTAAATTCTAAGAATGTTCACTTATGTTTAAAAAGGAAAACAAAAATGTGATAATAGCTTGCGAAATATAGTTTAATTTAGTGTGCACTGAGCATTTCTTAACATTTGTGCGAAGAAATTTGGCAAAGATGCACTTCTCGAATCGCTACTTTTCGATTATGTGACTTTTATTCTAATAGTACAAGTATTCATGGTGATGCTACCACAGATTACATCATTAACAAGCGGAAAACATAAGACGGTATTTGTTGGAGAAACGTATGACATTCAGTCACATGCTCAGAAGTTGGCACTGAGAAATGTATGGTCCAAATTCAGGTAAGTAGTGATGAACTCAGGAAAATCTCTCTTCTGAACGATTTCCAGAAACATTTCAGCTGCTGTATGGAGCCTCTGTTTGTCCCTGTAAAGAGGACAAGCAAGGATCTGTCAAGCACACACAATCTCAGCACCATACACTGAAACAACAACTACAGGGAAAAAACAATGCATGAGAGTAAAATGTCAAAGGCTCGTCAGGGCTCGTTGAATGTTTAGTTTACTTATTCTACCACTAAGAAGGCATACGTCACAGAGGCATTTTCGCTGAATGATGATTTAGATCGGTAGTTCCAAACTCCAGTCCTCAAGAATCCCCAACAGGTCAGGCTTTAAGGACATCTCCGTTTCAGTACAGGTGACGCAATCAGTGGCTCAGTCATTCTGACTGAACTACCTGTGCTGAAGCAGAGATGTCATTGAATCCCAACCTGTTGGGCATTCTTGAGGGCTGGAGTTGGGAACCACTGATTTAGAGCAGCCTTTGAGCCATGTAATTCCTGTTGTTGTCAGAAGATCCTGCGACACATTATACTGCAATTCATTGATGACACATAATGATCTCCGTCATAACATATTCAACAAAAAAGCTATTGATTGTAGTAACAATACTAGAGAATGAGTAATAATAATAATTAAAAAAAAAAAAAAGGTACAGCATGATTGGCGCATGTTTTGCCTTTAGGAACACAAGCAGTAGTATCCACCATCCATTACTCATGGTTACTGGAAGTTATTTATGAGTTAATGTTAGTTCTGAGTTCAGATGTATCAGTATATGGGTCAATTTATGAAAGCTCCTATTAAGGAGACGTGTGGGTGTGTGAAAAGGCAGATCTCATCTTCCACTTACTGTACGGTCATTGGGGGTAAGAATTTTATACCAGGAGGCAGAAAAACCTGCATTTATTTAGATCACTATTTGCTGGTGCTCCTGTTGAATAAGAAGACTTTTCTTTAAAGGACACCCATTGCGATGAGAGTATGTATACTAGATAAAATGAAGTAAAATTATATCTTCTTTTTATTTATGTATAGAAATTACCAGTGCAAAAAAAATAATAGTATAAAAATAATTGATAACATTTATGATATCAAAATAGAATTAAAAAAGCACACCGAGGTGCCACACAGCATGTAATGTATCGAAATATAGAGAAAACATAGAATAGATATAGAACAACGGTTAAAAATAACACACTATCAATTCCTACGTGTTTCGTATCCTCAGATACTTCTTCAAGGAACTGATAATCTGGTGATATGAAACGCGTAGGAATTAATATAGTGTGTTATTTTAAAACTTTTTTCTCTATATTTAGTGCTTTAGAGCCTCTAAAGCTTTTTGTCACAATACACTTAGAAAACGAAGCTAAGAGGTGTATAATTATCTGCAAGCAGCCACAAACCAGGTGCTACTACCTTCTGAGAACTTCCCTGCCTGATGTCACGTGATCACCGAAAGCTGCAAACCAGGAACGGGTGTATTCCTTAACCGGCATTCGATCAGAGCGGGACAGCAGGCGGTAAACTACCAACAGTGACGAGACAGAAGTGGAGACGGATCGGGCTTTTACCTTACCTTATTCCAAGACGGGAGCTGTCCTTCACCGTTAAGCCGAGAGCGGGTGCATTCCCTATCGGCGCTGCCTCACTTTTCAGTCGTGGTCTGTTACAACAAGACTTTTTTCCCAGTGGCAAGTTTTTTCTCTCTAGTAGCAAGTTTTCTCCACCCAAGAGGTACACCTGGTAAACTTGTATCTGTTCTATATCTATTCTATGTTTTCTCTATATGTCGATACATTACATGCTGTGTGGCACCGCTGTGTGGCACCGCTGTGTGCTTTTTTTATTCTATTTTGATATCATAAATGTTATCAATTATTTTTATACGATGTGATTTTTTTGCGCTGGTAATTTCTATACATTGTACCTTTCATTGGTGCTGGGAGCCATCAATTTCTATAAGCTGCACTCTTTCACTTTTTTATTAACCCTATATTTACCATAGTATCTCTGAGGTTTTTGGGGTTTCAATATACAATCAGCTTGGAGCGCATTATCTTATTTCCGTTACACTCCTTTTAGTTATGTTTCAGGGAGTGTCTCAGTTAATGGGAGCTAGACAATTTAGTAAGTGTTTTCTATTTTATCATCAATTGGAAAAAAGTAAATCCAGAGTTGCTTCCTGTTCATTGTCTCTGTTAGTTTCTCCGGACAGTTTCCATTGGACATAACCTTGTTCTGTGTCTATGAAGAGATTGTACTGTAGGTTAAGAGCCTGTGTTTCATTGACTCCACCACAGACAGTGCACTGAATTTTGAGGCTCTGCAAGTGTTAGAGATGGACGAAACCTTTGCCCAAGATCTTGAGATTAGCTCATTTGGGGGCATTTGCAGCTGGTGTCAAAAGTTGCAAAGTTATGAGACACTTTGCCAAAAAACACCCTTCGCAAATATCCTGCATAGGGAGCATTTATAAGCCATTGCTTAGAAAATGTTGTGAAAAAAGGTTGGCGAATATTGGTGAATTTCCAAGAAAAATGGACAGCATGTACGAACCATAAGCAGAATACTAACATTTTGCTGATGTGCTAATTTCACACAATCTACTCACAGATCAGATGGGTACTGCTCATCAGCAAGCTCACATCCCACTTCCTTCACTAAGACACGGACAAAGCCTCTAGTGACAGTCCTGTTGTCATCCTCTAATTTGACTTGGTGCCGCATCCACTGCCACACCTGTAGTGCCAAAGACCACAGAGGTTGGTAAGTTGTACTCTTTGTAGCTCAGGTAGTATTTTAGCGCACTATTTAGATTTATAGCAAAATATAAAGAACTAACAGCACTGATCTCTTCAAGTGTCTTGATGCAGTCAATCAAAATGCCATCTCGGGACACTAAAGATATAGTTAGTATAATCATCTTAGTATTACGATATGTTCATCTCATTATTAAAGTGTATAAACCTCAATGTATGGCAACAGCAAATAACATTTATGTTCCTCAACTAATCTTGCTTTCACTAAACCTTGTGAATCTATTTGAGTAAATATATGTATATATACGTAGTGGGAGTGCTGATGCGTTTATTCTGATACAAGACATTTATCAGACCTTCTTTATGTTTACATTTTATAGTAAACATGTCACTACATATTTGTGTATATGTCATGAGTTACATCACTGTTTTCCTTTGCTAAGGTTTGATTCTGCCAACCATCCAAGACTGAACAGCTGGAAGTGCACAGCACTTTTGTTGCAAATCTGAAAATGATGATGTGCCACTATATAATGAGGTGGAGAAGGGGACTCAAAATGTCCTATGTGCTTTTCATTCTTGCCTTTGAACAGATGGTGGGTGGGGGGTGGGGGGGGGGGTGGCTTTTCTTAAGACTTTTACACTGGGGCAGTCTAGGTAAGCATCTCACTGTACCTGTGATCTTGAGATTTCTGCCGTTGCAGAATCCTCCACCTTACCACGATAGAAGAAATGCCCTTCTCCTAAACATAAAACAAATGTAATGTTTTATCAATGTGCCATGTTAGGATGAACACACACACACACTTCCTTTGTTATGACAGAAATACTAATAAGAACAAACCTTGTATGCAATTTGGTTTAAAAGGGAATTCTATTATACAATTATGGTGTAAAGTACCAATCGTGATCCAATTTGAATAAGTGCACTTACACCGTGGGAAATGTTATCTAAAGGATTTAAAAATTCAATACTCTATGTCTATAAGGTAATAATATAAGTACATGCACAAAACATTCTACATAGAAAATCCTGGTAAAGTCTCAATGTCTCCTTAAGGAAACATCCTTCAATGGATCCATAATATAGTGAACAAATTATGGGAAAAAGATCTCTATCTTAAACATGTAAAGATGAAAAAAAGTCTTGAAATTTTTTTAATTTGTATTAAAGCGCACATATACAGAAACGGAAAACATACACACATTTATGCATAAAAATCACCTAGTGCAAATATGTGTAGCCCTTTTTGTGAACCGGCCGACCCACCCAATCTCACATTGGCCCCTCGTGGTCTAACCGGTTCCTTTCCCCGCAACACACCTGCTCTAAGGGACTACTGGTAACTGCATAACACCTGTGGCTCCAGGAGATCCGAGCCTCCGCTAGCTGGGAGCCTGGGGAAACCCTTACCATTACCTGGTGCAGCGCCTCCACTTACCCAGGATCCCCGTTATGAAAGATAGCCCTGGGTAAGAAATACAATAACACTCATAGATAAAATACTAACACTTTACTAACACGACATGTCACACATCACATAACATAACATAACCTGATGCTCTATCCGCATCACCTCAGCCCAATGTCTGGTGTTCCCTCCCAGTGTCCTGTGATCCCCCACACCCAATGTCCCGTAATCCTACGGAGGTCGTGGGTGACTGCGCAGTCACTATGTGAATAGGCCTGTTGGTGCACTTATAATACTGAAGTACCTTCCGAGCACTCCGATGCTCGGGACCGCAACACACTTCTCAAAGGGTCAGACGTCCGTCTGATCCTTTCCAGGTACTTCTGCCGTGGACCACAATGAGGGTCCCACCGCTCCACGGGAACTCAACCGTCTCTCGGTAACACCACCGTCGCACGGGAACAGCAACCGCCGCTATCCCTTCCTATCACTAACTACTCCTAGAGTGACAGTAACCCTAACCTAGGGCCTGTCCCTGATGAACCGCAACCTGGGATGGCTTGGGGAAAACTCCTAGGGCCTGTGGAACAATAACCTGCCCCCCCTCCCCTAGCTACCCAGTCCTATCTGTCTCACTAACAACTAGCTATTAACTAGCTAACAGTCTGCAGCAGACACACAGCTCACACTGTCAGCCTGCAGACATCCACACACGCTGCACACACTGCGCCCAGCACATGCAGCAACACACACAGAACGATACACACCATTCACTGGAACCCGCAGCAAATCCACTGCTCGCACGCTGTGCCTATTTGCCAGTGCGCACAGCCCTATCCGCTGTAGCACTGCCAAACTGCACCTTCCACACCTAAGGGTAACCTCCCTAGCTAGGGCCGTCCCTCTTCAGTTACCCCCTGCCCTTACCGGGAATTGGGGCCTGCCTGGGGACCTAAGGAGAACCCTTACCTGGTGCAGGAGCCACTCGCTCCCTGCACCCTTCCTACTCCTTCCTTCTCCTCTGCCTGACTGACGCAGCAAAGCCCGGGAAATGTATCTATATTCCCGGGCTGAGCTTCCTCCAGCCCTATTGGCCGCTATCAGACACCTGGTGCCTGTCTCCCTATGCCTCCTGGGAATTGTAGTTCCCAGGGGGCTGTCTATGTATTGGGGCCGCGTGTGCACTAGCCCTGCGCATGCGCGAACTCTCAATGGCCACCGCAACCTCACTCTCCTCTTCCCTGCCCTCGCGCGATCTACCTCTAGCCGCCGAGTTCCTCCTGCGCATGCGCGACCTGTCTGGGGCCTTCCCTGAGCTTGCCGGTCCTTGCACATGCGCGAACCTATGCGCAATGGCGGCGCCCTCTCCTTCGCAAGCCGGGCCGGTGCAAACGCGATCGCGGCCCTAGCGACGGCCCGATCGCGTCCCCGGCAACCGGCCTGCACCGCAGGGCAACGCGCTACTCCCTGCACTGGCCCCCACCCTCGCGAAGTGCCGGCGGGTCCGTCGCAGCCTCCGGCGGCACCCGCTACCACACGGCACTCGCGGAGAGGGGCCAGAAAGCTCAAATTTACATCGGGGCTACATATGGATAAACACTTAGGCTGCGTCCATGGTGATTGTGATGGCGTGATCACAATTCCGTGCCTTTGAGGCTGGCCATAGAGCGCGCTCGATGCAGAGTGCCGACGCGCGATTTACCAGAAGAAAAATACATTTGTTTCTGTCACGCGACGGCCAGCTCGCATGAGTGGTTTGCGAAATGAGGGCAAACCAGCTCCATGACGTCACGGCCACGGCTCCAACACGCCCCCGACATGCCTCCCCGTCGCGTCTACCCCATGGCCACAAATCTCTCCACTACAGGTGCGCGTGATGCCACACGCACGGTCGCACACTCACCATGGACGCGGCCTTACATAGCTAACACACTCGCCTGAAGAGACTCGACGTTTCAGGCAGTAGCCCTTTGTCAAAAGTCGCTCCAGGCGACTATGTCAGCTATGTTAGTGTTTGTCCATATTAGCACTAGGTGATTTTTATGCATTAATGTTTCTGTATATGCGCGCTTCAATAAAAATTACATTTTTCTCAAGACTGGTGTCCTTCTCATCTTTACACTTTTTTTTGACAGGTACAAGTCAACACAAATCATTTTCACTTATACATATATAGCCCCCTCACAATTTTTTCCCTCAGCCTGGCACATAAGTCCTGGTAAGAGCAGGCAGTGCTGGGGTTAATAGTGAGCTGGTGACATCACATCTCCTCAGTTACTGAGTGTAGCAATTTACAGGCACACGTCTGGGCTTGTGAAGCTGCTAGAATAAGGGGGGTGGGTTGAATAGGCCTGTGATGTCAGTTGGGCCTGCACTGATATTGGGGAAGAGGGTTTATCCCCTCCCCAGATATAAAAGGTAGGGTTCCTCCCTTTTGCTGTCTGTTGTGTTCCAGCCCTAGTCTTGGGGCTGAAGTGTTCCAAATGTGCCACATTACAATGTTAGTCTTGTTTATAACCCACTTCATCTACCCTGCATTCTCATAATTAATCCCACTCTCTGGTATAAATTTCAACCATAAATAAAGCCACACATTGGTCTCTTTAGCACACTTTATAGGCATACAAAAATCTCCATCTATCTAAGGCGTTGTTTATCCATTCCCTTATTATTCCATACCTGCATTGTAATTTCCAAATGTGCTTAAAGGGGCACTGCCTCTTGCAATTTTTTGTTGGTTTTAATAAATGCAGCATTTCAATAGCTTTAAGGCGATGTAATTATCTAAGCTGCCGACCAATCCGTTCTCCCGCAATCGATCGGCACAAAATCCAGCGCTATCCGATTTACAATATGGCCGCCTATTTTAAAAGAGGAAGCCCTGTGCTTTTCTAAATGGTCGCTATGGCAACCCAAGGAAGCGTAATACATTAAAACTAATTTAAAAAAAGGCATAAAGAGAAATAACAAAAATGCAAAAAGTTTTATCTAATACTACACAACTGATTTATTGTGGAATTTAAAAAAATATATAGTGAAAGGAATCCTAGTCGGAGACAGGGAGTATAAAATCTCCCTGTTCGCCGATGATATTATTCTTACCCTATCAGATCCCCTCACTTCCCTCCCCAACCCAGAAAATCTATTAGACCAATTTGGCCGCCTCTCAGACTACAAAGTCAACACGGACAAGTCAGAGGCCCTCAATATCTCACTACCGAATCCCATATGGACAACCCTACAAAAGAAATTTAAGTATAAATGGAATAGCTCCCATATTAAGTATTTAGGGATTAAAATAGCGAGCTCATATGGCTCACTATACCAAACCAACTACCCTCCCCTTTTCCGTCAGATCATAAGAGATCTTGAGACCTGGCAGTCCCACCAAATATCCTGGTTCGGCAGAATAATATCCACCAGAATGAATATCCTTCCCCGTTTGCTTTATTATTTTCAGACCCTCCCTGTCCGCGTTCCACTAGCAGATCTGAAGAATATCCAGTCCCATATTCTGCGCTTCATCTGGCAACAACGAAGAGCCAGGGTCCCACGGTCAGTACTCTTAGCGTCGAGGACGAGAGGGGGTCTGGGGGCGCCGGATGTAGTCCGATACTATCAGTCAGCCCAGTTGAGGCAGGCGGTGGTTTGGAACAACCCCCCGACCTCTAATTGCTGGTTAGAGATAGAGACGCACCACGCGTCCCCGACCCCCCTCTCAGCCCTACTATGGACCCAAGTCCACAAAGGTAGGAAGCCCATGAGACTCAGCCTTGGAGCAATGAGACGCACGTGGTCGACATGGTTGAAAACCAAAGGGAAATATGGCCTAGCTTCAACCCCCTCTCAATTGACCCCCCTATTCGGGAACCCGGATTTCCCGCCCGGTTGTTCCCGACCCCAATTCAGCCAATTTCAAGGCCTAAACATCAGAGTGGTTGCGGACTTACTGGAAAACGACGAGGTCATGCCCCTCCGGGAACTACGAATCAAATTAACGTCCCCTGATCTCCCTATATTCCAATACCTACAGATTCGGCACTTCCTGAGAACCCAATCCCCTAGCTTAAAATTCCCGCCGCGCTCCAGATTTGAGACCCTCTGCCTCAGAGGCGAGTACCAAAGAGGCCTCATCTCTGAGATATACAAAACACTAGAGGCGGCCCAGCCCTCCCCTAATCATTCATATATGCAAAAGTGGAGCGAGGACCTGAACACCAACATAGATATTGAGGACTGGGAGGATATCTGGGAGGCAGCTACCAAAACTTCAATTTGTTCCGTCACAAAAGAAAATATCTACAAAATATTATTTCACTGGTACCTGACCCCGAGTAGACTGAGCCAAATCTACCCAGGCACCCCCGACGAATGCTGGAGGGGATGTGGTCAAAGGGGGGACATGTCCCACATTTGGTGGACATGCCCGGAGATCCAAAAATTCTGGACCCGGATCCAGGGCCTTCTGACCGAGACCCTGGATGTAGAGATACCCCTGGACCCCCTGACCTACGTGCTGGGAAAACCAGTCGACGACCTTCCCACCCCTATAGCTAGACTCACGGCAGCGATCCTAACGGCCGCCAGATGCTGCGTAGCAGCGGCTTGGAAGAAAATCAAAGCCCCTTCTAGAAGAACGGTAATCACTAGGATAAATGGAATTATGGGTATGGAAAGACTAACGGCAATGCTGAAACAAAAAATGCCGCAATTTTACTCAATCTGGGAACCTTGGCCAGGATCAGGCACCCCAACTCTCACATAAACTTCACCGCAGTATTAGCCCCCTGACCTCCGAACCCCAAACCTCCCCACCCCTGCCCTCCCTCCCCCCCTCCCCTCCCCTCTCTTTGTCCAAGTCGTTCCCAACTATCCACCCCTCCTTCGTCATCCCCTCTCTTTTTCACCACTGAAAATGGGAAAATGGACTATTGTGTGTCATCAACTCCTCCCATGCTATGTACATGTACCGCGCCTTATTCCTGTGCTGGCTCGTTTTCCAATGTCTGTAACATGTACCAATATGCTGTCTGACACCAATAAAGGAAAAATATTTAAAAAAAAAAAAAAAAAAAAAATATATAGTGTTTTTGTAAGAAATAATTATGAAAACGACAACTGGAGCTTGGTACCTTAATGCTATCAGGCAGATATTTTCTGTGCATAAAGGCAATACATTGTCTATTTATCAGGTGAAATCTATTTTGCAATGTTTTGGTGCATTTCCCTAATGAAAGTATGTAATTAATTACAAGATATACCCCACTAAGCGTAGTTAAAGGAGAAGTTAATATTACAACCTGTCTCAAAAACATTTATCATATGAACATTTCTCTTGTATATGAAAGAAAAGCTTATATGAAACTTGTAGCACGTCTTTCAAGCCTCATTCATTAAAAGGAGGCCTCGTTTCTAACATCAGTGCTAAGCTTTAATTAGCACGCCTTTAGTCCCATTCACATGAATGAGATCTGAGGCGTGCTAAAGCTTAGCACCCTTTCTTTTTGGATCTGGGCCTTAAACCTTATTCTTTGTAGTCAAATGTTTTCTAATGGAAGGGATTTTTGTAGCATAGAATCTCCAAAAGCCCACAAATAGAACTGCTGGACCTTGCCAGGTGCAGAAGTGGGCACTGCAAGAGATTAGGAACTTCCCAGTTACTGCTCCCCCAGGGTGCTATCTATTCAGAGAACCCCACATTCTGAGTGTCTGAGCTGTGTCAGACTTATGACTAACCGTTTCAAATATGTTTTTTCGTCTCAAAGCTGTGATAGATATATTGGTCCTGGAGAAGTATAGATTTGTTGTAGGTTGTGATATAAATGTAATTGTCCAACATGATGAGCTCTGACTATATGACATAGTTGCTCCAAACTTTAAAAATCTCACAGGTTTCTTCTTATAGTACAGTGCACTAAACTCAAAGAAGAGACCTGTGAGGTTTTAAAAAAAAGCGTTTTTTCTTTAAAGCTCAGTACGACGTAGGATGAATTCTCACATGGATCCATTTAAAAGTAGCACAACCTAAAACAATCTACATCAACTATTCTGGTTCACAGTCAAAAAACACAAACTAAAGAATTATGTCGCAGGAATTGTATTTGTGAATACTTTCTTTTTAAAGCTTCCTCCACCTGATCTATATGTAACGGGTATTCCCTGTGAATACAGATGCTACTACCTGCTGTGTAACCTGTGTGGCTCTCAGGAGCCTAAGCCTCCGCTTGGGGAGCCTGGGGTACATACATATAATACGATCTCGTGGTGCAACGCCTCCACCTGGGAGGGATCCCAACGGAGTGGGAGGAGGCCCTCACAGGAAACAATCACGTTAAGCAAACAGTTGTAAAAACAGAACTGGCTTTACTGCATAGCATGTACTTATTCATAAATCAACAGGTGTCCCTCTTTAGAGGAGACACTGACTACTGCGTCTCGTAGGACGCTCCCACCTACACCGGGTGATCCCACCCAATGTCCAATAACCCCACACAATATGTCCCACACCCTTAAAGGGAGATGATATGTGTGACTGCGCAGCCACTAGTCCCGTAATAATAATATATGTAGGATCGTTGGTGCACTTGCTAATGGTTACCTGCCGAGCACTCCAGTTCCCGGGCCTGCCAATGAGCTTCACAAAGGATCTGAAGGCTGACGAATCCAGGAACTACCGTCCGGGGCGATCCCACCCAGATGGCTGCTGCAGCGGAGGTCTGAGCCCAAACCTCTGGATGGGCGTGCGGCGTCCGCTGTGTCCCTAACTGACTCTGTGTAGTAAGGGGCAGGGTCCCTAACCTGGGGCCTGTCCCTACAACACTCAACTACTGGTGGCTCAGGGCTAGCTGGGGCCTAGTGGGCTGCTGGCCTCGTGCAGGGAGTCACTGACTCCTGCACCCTACCTCCTTCCCCTAGCTGCTCCTGGCGCCGACTAACGTGCTCCAAACCCCGCGAAAAGTATCTATTCTCCTCTGCAGGGAGATGCTGTAGCCCTATTAGCTCCCTGGGGTCACGTGGGGCGCTCCTGAGGCTCATGGGAGATGTAGTCCCTTCTGTGAGCCCTCTCCTGGTAGGCTAGGGTTCGCGCGCTTGCTGCAGCGCATGCGCAACTGTCCCGACCGCCCGAACCTACTGCGCATGTGCAAAACTATCCAAGATGGCGGCGCCCTGCACGGGAGCCGCCGAGAGCCCTAACGACGCGCCTGCAGCCCTAACAACCGGCCGCTCGCGTCCCCGGCAACCTCCGCACCAGTTCCCATCTGCCCCTCACTCCTGCAAGCTCCGACGGGTCCGCCATTGGCTCGGCGGCACCCGCGATTGCCAGACAGGTGAGGGAGGGGCGGCGGGCAGAGGGGGACCTGGCTACATCCTCCCCCTGGTAAAAACCCCAACGTCCTCACTTGGGACACAACTCAATATAACTATGTACAAAAGTTATATAATGAAAATGGCACAACATCGTTATATAATAAAAATGCAACAATCAATGCGATCTTAACTTATCATCTCTAGATCAGATTGCACATTTCAGTGAGCATCCCAATGACGGACTGCATTCTGCTGCGAGACCACTGCTGAGCCTCATAATGGGGTGCCCCAATTTGATCATAGGTTACCCGATTTGGAGGGTACCTGACTCTTTGGCTCCTACGGAGCTGTTCTTCAGCAACTCCCTCTGGGGAGTACAGTCCTGAGGCTTAGCTTCTTCCCTTGAGGGGGAGAAATGTCTCTGAACAGTCTCTGTTAGGCACAAAGCACGGGCTCTGTGGATCCAAAGGCTGGCCTGTTGGTGCCACCTTAGTAGGCGTTGGCCTACGGGGCCTTTTACCCGTAGCTCTTCCGGGAGGTGCCCCTTCTGTGGAATAGTCCCTTTGAGAGGGTCCTTCCATAGGGTCTTCAGGAGTTTCAGAGTGGGTTTCGTTATTTACTGTCTCTTGACCCATCTCTGATAAGTCGGACTCACCATTGAGCGGTGTGGCCAGTATTTCTGCTTCTTCGTCTCCCACTTGGGGAATGGGGAGAAGGTGATTACGATGCCAAACCTTTACCCGGCCGTCAGTGTCTTTGATGCGATAGACCGGGAGGCCGGGCATCTGTGATTCTACTTCATATACACCGTCTCTCCACCGGTCCGCCAGTTTATGTTTTCCGGGGACTCCCAGATTACGAAGCAACACAGCGTCCCCAGGACGTAGCTCCCGATACTTGACTTTATTGTCATATCGTCTCTTATTGCCAGCATTCTGTTTAGCTGTAGACTTCTCAGCCTGTTGGTACGCTTGCTGCAAACTGTCCTTTAGCTTTTGCACATACTTAAAATGGGTAGCATTGTGTATCCCATCCATTGATACTCGAAGACGCACATCTACTGGGAGTCTTGCCTCCCGCCCAAACATGAGGAAGTATGGGAAGAATCCAGTGGACTCATGGCGAGTACAGTTGTACGCGTGTACCAAAGCTTCTACGTGTTGACTCCATTCCGTTTTCTGCGCACCCTTCAGGGTTCCGAGCATGTCCAACAAGGTCCTGTTGAATCGTTCAGGCAAAGCATCTCCTTCGGGGTGGTACGGAGTCGTCCGGGATTTGGCGATGTTCAGCATTTTGAGTAATTCTCGGATCAGAGTGCTCTCAAATCTCGCCCTTGGTCGGAGTGAAGTCGGTTTGGAAGACCGTAGTGAACGAAGAACTTCTCCCATAGTATTTTTGCGACTGTGATGGCCTTCTGGTCTTTTGTAGGAAAGGCCTGAGCATACTGGGTGTAATGGTCCGTAATGACCAGCACGTTACAGATTCCTCGGGTATCGGGTTCAATACACAAAAGTCCATACACACCAGGTCCATTGGACCAGAACTCTTGAGATGGGCCATGGGTGCTGCTCTGGTAGGCAAAGTCTTGCGTTGGACGCACCGGGAACAACAGCGGCAGTGCTGTTCCACCGCTTCCTGCATCTTGGGCCAGAAGAACCGGTCTCGGACTAACCCAAAAGTCTTCTCTACACCGAGGTGCCCATGTTCATCATGTAGAGACTTCAACACCATATATCTCAAGTTTTGGGGTAGAACCAGTTGTCGCCTATCAGGGTGGTTGTGATATTGGACTACCCTATAGAGCAAGCAATTGTCTATCTCGAACTTGTCCACCTCACGCATTAGCAACGCGATCAGGTCTCGGGGAGCACTCTTCAGTAGAGCTGGATTCTTTCTTTGAACAGCTTGCCGAATGATGCTGATTACTGGATCTCTCATTTGATAGTCCACTAAGTCTTTCCATCTTATGACTTTGTCATGGGTTATGTTCATTCCCCTGGGATCGCAGTAAGCGGTGGGAATAGCCTGCGACTGGCATCCTAATGAATCTGCAACTCATAGTTTGGAGAAGGCCACTTGATCATTGATGACGGCCGCTATGCTACACATTGCTCGCATCCCAGGCCCCGGGATCTCTTCCCATTCATCATCATCGGGAGTAGCACTTAATCCTGGTCGTCGTGATAGAGCGTCAGCTCCAATGTTCAAAGGCCCCGGCTTGTACTTCAGAGAGAATCTGTAGTTACATAGGGTTGCCAGCCATCGGTGCCCTGCTGAATCCAACTTGATGGAAGTATTGATGTACGTGAGGGGATTGTTATCCGTCCTTACCTCAAACGTAACACCATAGAGGTAATCATGAAGTTTCTCTGTGATCGCCCATTTGAGAGCCAGGAACTCTAGCTTCTGTACCAGGTATTTCTGTTCACTGGGTGTCAGACTGCGGCTGATGTAGGCTACAGGCTGAAGACCCTCGGGGTGCTTCTGATGCAGGACAGCGGCCAGTCCATTGAGACTGGCATCCACATGCAGAACGTATGGTTGTTATGGATCAGCATACGCAAGCACTGGTGCTTCAGTCAGGCTTTTCTTCAAGTTCAGGAAGGCCCGTTCACACTCGGGCGTCCACTTATCGCCAAACGGTTGACGGGCCGACGTGGCCTTCCTTCCGGTATCTTCAGGGTATATCTTCAGCAGATTGTTCAGGGGTTCAGCTCGACTAGAGTACCTTTCCACGAAGCGACGGTAATACCCACAGAAACCGAGGAATGATCGCAGTTCCGTGACATTCTCGGGACGCGGCCAGTTCACTACCGCTTCTACTTTGGCTGGATCGGTAGCAATTTCTTGAGCAGACACGATGTGTCCCACGTAGGTCACCGAGGTGCGATGAAACCGACACTTGTCGAGGGATAACTTCAATCCTTCTTTCCAAGACAGTCTATCACCTTCAACAGCCTCTCTTTGTGCTCTTTCAAGGTCTTCCCGAAGACAATGATGTCATCCAGGTAGACAAGACACTCCCGAGGGTTCATGTCCCCGATTGTCTTCTCCATCAGTTGCTGGAAGGTAGCAGGAGCTCCACATATACCTTGGGGCATACGCGTAAATTGGTAGAAGCCCAGGGGGCAGACGAAGGCTGTCTTTTCCTGGTCCTCTTCACTCATAGGTACCTGGTAGTACCCAGATCGTAAGTCGTGCACACTAAACCATTGGTTCCCGGTTAGAGCATTCAGGATTTCTTCAATGCGAGGAAGGTTGTATTGATCAGGTACCGTACGATTATTCAGAGTTCGATAATCGACGCACAATCTTACAGATCCATTCTTCTTCCTTACCACCACTATGGGTGATGCATAAGGACTCCGAGACTCCGTCAATATCCCAGCGGTCTCCATTTCCTTCAGGACGTTCCTTACATCGTCCACATCCCTGGGGGCGATGCGACGAGAGCGTTCACGGAACGGAGTGGCGTCACTCAACCTAATGGTGTGCTGGGCGCTGCGACTGCGGCCCACATCCATCTCGCTGGTGGAAAATACCGTCCTTCTTTCATTCAGCTTGGCCGTCAGTCGATCCTTGCACTCAGTTGGCAGCGTCGAGTCTCCGAAGTTGAAGTCCAGATCGACTAACTGTTCACCCACTGCTGCGGCGTTCACCTTGGGCACTGTTTCTACGGGCTGACGGGATATATGCTGCCCAGACTTTGTCCTACATCAATGTCCATCGGAAATGGTGAGATATTTTGAACATACACGTAGGTTCGTAGAGGAATTCGGGTCGTCCACTCTCTCACTTCGGGTATTACCCTATACCCTCTCTGGGTCTCTTCCTTAGGGGAACTCTCCAGAGAGAACAGATGATCGGTCTCATCTCGATCCGGATAACGGCACCAGATGGCCAGGCGTTGCACTCCCCCTGGTAAAATGGTCGTCAGTCCGCGTTGACGATTGTAGAGGTCCCCGTGACGCTCTAAGGCATATACTCTGTTGCAATCCTCTCTCAGTACAGGGTCAAGGAGTGGATTGGCCATCGGCAATTCATTGGTCTCTTTCAAGTAGGCTCTGATTACGACTCGCACTATATCCGTATTTGTTCCCAAGATGACCGGGTACTGACACTGTCCTTGAGGCTTCGGGCATACCATTGCCTCCACATGCATGGGATGTTTCTTGCCGGTATTCAATTGACGTATCTCCAGCTGAACTCTCACAATCCCATCGATGGGTTAATCTTCATTGCTCAACCCCCTAACCTTCATATGTTCCGCCGACCGCAGGGGACAGTGCTTAAGGTGTTGGTCGTAGAATTGTCGGTATATTATGGTCACTTGGGACCCGGTGTCCAGTAAAGCAGAGGCATAGACTCCTTCTACTACCACATGCACGATGGCAGAGGGGCCTACCTGACAGTAACCATCCCCGACCGGAGTTCCATCGTCTGGGCTCAGGTCGGTAGGAGCTTCGGGAGGCACAGGGGTGGCCTCGGTTGTCTTGACTTCTGTGGTCTGTATTCGACAGATCATAGACCTAGCCGAGCTTCCTTTACTGGGTGTTTTCTTTTCTTGGGTGACTCCATCAGGGCACTCTCTGGAGAAATGGCCTTTCTGTCCACAGCCATAGCAGACGATATCTTTAGGATCCAGTCGTCTTGGGTAAGTGGGGGAGGATCTCCCCGAAGTCCGGCCTTTCGTTGAGGGTGACTTGGGTGGCTCCTCTTCCTCTTTGACAGGTTTCTTGATCTGGTGAGCAGAGACTCCCGGGATGTCACTCACAGGGGGATCTCTGACCTTGGTGCCTGTATGCAGCTTGGTATAGACTTCATGCCCTTTGACTATCCCCAAAATGTTCATGAAGGTAGGGGGTGGCCCCTCCATTAGTGAGCACCTGATCATGATCACTATGTGATGCGTGGGAATTGCCCCTCGGAGGAACTGCTTGCACCGGTATTCGTCCATCTCTGAGGCTAGGATGAGGCCGCAAGTTTGCTAACAAGTCTACCATCTGATGAGCAGAGAGATCAGGGTCTTGGTCGCGCTGCGCACTGACCATGGTGGCTGCTGGGGGTCGGAGGCTTTCCAGGATTCTCTGACGTCTGACCGTTTCAGAGCAGGGCCATTCATTGATCACCTTGAGGGTGTGTTCCTTCCAAGACTCGATGCTTTCCTCGCCTGCGGAGACAGGAACCATTCCTGAAAACGCCTTCAACTTCCTGTAATTTCGGGCTTGGGCGGACGTAGTTATCGCTTCCACAAGCTGGTAAGCTAGGGTTCGCGCGCTTGCTGCAGCGCATGCGCAACTGTCCCGGCCGCCCGAACCTACTGCGCATGTGCAAAACTATCCAAGATGGCGGCGCCCTGCACGGGAGCCGCCGAGAGCCCTAAGACGCGCCCGCGCCCCTAACAACCGGCCGCTCGCGTCCCCGGCAACCTCCGCACCAGTTCCCATCTGCCCCTCACTCCTGCAAGCGCCGACGGGTCCGCCATTGGCTCGGCGGCACCCGCGATCGCCAGCCAGGTGAGGGAGGGGCGACGGGAAGAGGGGGACCTGGCTACATCTACATGGATATTGGTCAGATCATCATTAGCCCTTGATGTTCTGCGTGATATATTTTCACTGTGTATATTAATTAATAGTCTATAAAGTATATATTGATTAATAAAAGTTGTGACCAGGCAATGTAAATATACCTTCAGCGCCATCTTGCATAAAGTGTGTTCTGCTCCTGAATGTATATATATAAAATCTAAATATAAATCTAATATTACATTTTAATATATATATATATATATATATATATATATATATATATATATATATATATATATATATATATATATATATTATTAAAACATTTTTTTTTTAAATATCAGAGCTTACAAACCTTTGGTGGTAAGATGAATGGTATTATGGTGCTCTAGCTTAGCAACAAAACCTCATGATCAAGTAACACATAATTAAACAATCTGCATCTTTCAAACATGTTTTAAAAATCTGATTAGTTTAGTTTGCTATTTTCTCTTACCTTTGAACCATGCGTCTATAAACAGAATGCCAACTGCAATATTATACTTAAGGCCATAGAGTGTAACACCGCCCTGATAAGGAAGAGAGACAACATATACAGTATGTAAATGTCTAGATGGGATACTATGGCTGAGTTGATAGAACAGATTATGAACCAAGCTCAAAAATCAACAAATACACTGTAACACTCCAACAAATGATAAAAACTTGTGAACTTCATTGGAACCTTTCTGTCTTTTCTTGGACCACCCTAAGGGTCCTCATGCACAGGGAGGACCAACAAGTTGCTTACATGATCTACTGATCCTTTTGGTGCCAGAAAGGTCATCAACGCATTGCAGCACAGTAATGAATTAAACTTTGCAGTGTTTTTGTAATTTTTGTCTTTGGTCATCCCGTGTTTTTATCTACACTACTTCACCATTGTTAGATATTGTACAGTTATTCAGATTTGGGTAAAATAGAAATGCAAACAGTAATATTCAAAGCAATTCCATCATTGATTGCATTATTGCTTGGTCTTTTCCCCCCACTGATAACACTGTGTTATTGCAAGTGATATACTTGGAATCAGTGATTAAAGTGTCTTTAAAAAAAAAAGTAAGTTGTGGTTTAAAAAAGATATATTTAAAAAAGTAGTAGTAGTTTTTCTGATTATCAGAAACTTCTAAATTCATTAAACATTGGAACAATGTTATTTGGATTTTATTGTAGAAAGTTTTATAGAAAGGGGTGAGGGTTATTTTTCTAAACTATTACATGAGTCAGTAATAAAACGAGTGGTAATCCTTACCTCCCAGTACCACCACAATTTGGAGTTTATTAATTAACCTGCGATAGTGCCGGTCGGGAAACTATTGGTTGGAAACGCCCATCAACTTCTATGGGTGTTTCTATGCAATAGTGTCAATGAATAACTCCCTTTGAATACTGAGCAGGATGCAACAACGTGCTTCCATTTCAACAAGGAAAATGTACATAATATAACACGAATAACCAGTCTCTGTGGTAAACTTAATATGATTAATTCCTGCACCACAAGATAAGACTAAAAGGCCTTCTACTTACAGCAGGCATAGTGAGCAAATCAGTCTGTGTCACAGCTACTTCTGGGATGACATGTAACTGGTTAGGGCCTTCCGTGTGTTGCTGGAAAAGCTAGAGCAAAATCATACAATCATGAGAGGTTTTTAATCCCTTTTATGTTGTGGATGCATTTAATTACCAATTATAAACAATAACAACAAAGTGCATTTAAAACCAAAAAGGTTTTTCACAGCTAATTTTGATCTTGATATGAGTTAATGTAAAACATTTACTGAAAAATAAGTTACAATGCTGTACCTATTGCAGGGGTGGCCAACCTGTTTCTCAGGCGTGCCAATAAATGGGCACACATTTTTTGGCGGGCCACTGTCACTTACAGCTCCTTACATTCAGTTTAAATGAATAGCTGAAACCAAACTAAATAACACCAAAAGTAAACAAGGATAATAAAAACATTAAAATATTACAATAACAAAAAAATTGAGAAGAATTTGAAATTCTAACAACAACAAAAAAGAATTAAAAATATCCCAGTGTGATTTCTGAACTTGCATTTCAGGTATCAGTCTCTTCATATTAGGATTGATTTCTAGGTAACAGAAGCAGACGGCGCCCACATGAGCGTCTGTCAATGCAGATCTGTGCTTATTTTTAACAAAGTTCATTGCCGAAAAAGTCTGCTCACAAAACAAATATGGGGAATAACGTAAATCTAATTTAGATGTCATTATTTTAATTGATTTGATGTATTTAATGTTTTTAATTCTTAAAGAAATTATTCAAATTAATGTTAACATTAATAACATTAACCAGTTTCCCCTGTCATGTGTTTTTTAATTTTAAGGATTTCATATTGTTCCTTTCCAGTCAATTTTCCTTTTTTTCTCCCTCATCACATGGGCCGTTCCAAATGCCGTCGCGGATCTCAGGCTGGTCAGCCCTGATCTACTTCATTAATGACTTTTACCTTCTGCATGGGTTCTACAAGGTCAATGTCATACACCATAAATCCATCCACTCCAGCATTGATTTCAAACAGCTTTAACCTGGACGTGTAAGAGATATAAAAGTCACAGATGATTTTCTTTTTTCCGTTTTAGAACACATTTATTGGCATATGTTCTATGCATATGATGTGTATCTGATTATTTCCCTAATCATAAGTTAGCTGGTAACCCTTCTTTTTTTTTTTATCATTGTGGACCCTACTTCAGTGCAAATCCCAAGATTTCAATGAAAAAGATATATAAGTTATCTATACAAATTGTATGACAGTAGAGTAGACAATGCGGATTAAAACTTCAAGCCATATAGAGCAAAGGACTGAAGTAAAAAAATGTAATATCTAAATACAATTTCTATTAAATCAGTCATTTTGATTGAACTTCATTTATATTTTTGAGCAATATAGAAGTTGAAATCCAAAGATTCCTGCGGTGCACAGCCAAATAGGGTAGAGGACCAGCAAGGTGTAGTTTAAAAATATACTTTATTGAAACAGCATGGTACAGGGGACACACACTCTGACGCGTTTCGGACTGGTATAGTCCTTAGTCATAGAGCTGATCCGCGCCATTCATCCCCACTGATTTAAAGGGCTAAGCCCGCCCCCCTACGTCATCGCGCACCCCGTTTTTGGCGCGAAAATCACTGATATGTAATCTAATTGGCTTGGACTCCCAGCGCATAGAATGACTAACTGCCGTATATATGTTTGAAGGGGAGTGATGTACATCCCCCTGCGTCATCGCGCTACTCTTTTTGGCGCGAAAATCGCCACACTATAGCCTCATTGGCTGAGGCTCCCAGCCAATAGGAACGCTGACTGCCCTAGGTATGCCTGAGGATAAGGGGAATGACGCGCATCTAGCTTCAGCGCCCAGACCCCTCTGTCGACACGTAGCGCGTCGTTGCTAAGCAACGACTATAAACAACAGCAAAAAAATCCTCAATCCTCACAGAGCAATACAAGGCTATATGGTACTAACAGGGTACCAAGGGAGGCGAGGAAGGAAAGGAGGGGAGGGGAAGAGAGGGAGGTGAAGGGGAAGGGAAGTGAAGGGGAGGGGAAGGGAGGGGAGGGGGGAAGGGGGGAGGTGAGGGTGGAAGGGGGGAAAAGGGGAGGGGGGGGGGTTAGACTTGCAAGAAAAACATGTGGGGATGAACTAAACAAGTTAAAACTAACATAGTAAAAACATATTAAATCAAGTACAACAAAACATGAATAACATACAAATACATAATGTAGCGAATCTAAAATCTGAAATGGAGGTTACATGTGTAGATTGAGGAAAAAAGTTGTTCAACAATATTTATCATATTAATGTATTCAACTAATGTTATTGTTGATAATTAACTTTTAGTAATGCATAAGTTTTGATCTATGAATAAACATATGTCATAAAAACATATACAATATAATAAAGTATCCATTTGAGACAGTTATTTTCTAGCTGTGTGAACAATAGACCTGGTTTCTAACGCAAGGCAAGCAAAATTGTTATATGAGAATACAGTGGATATTAGATATTCATATTACATGTTATCTAATACATGTCTCAAATGGATACTTTATTATATTGTATATGTTTTTATGACATATGTTTATTCATAGATCAAAACTTATGCATTACTAAAAGTTAATTATCAACAATAACATTAGTTGAATACATTAATATGATAAATATTGTTGAACAACTTTTTTCCTCAATCTACACATGTAACATCCATTTCAGATTTTAGATTCGCTACATGATGTATTTGTATGTTATTCATGTTTTGTTGTACTTGATTTAATATGTTTTTACTATGTTAGTTTTAACTTGTTTAGTTCATCCCCACATGTTTTTCTTGCAAGTCTACCCCCCCTCCCCCCTTCCCCCCTTCCACCCTCACCTCCCCCCTTCCCCCCTTCCCCCCTCCCCTCCCTTCCCCTCCCCTTCACTTCCCTTCCCCTTCACCTCCCTCTCTTCCCCTCCCCTCCTTTCCTTCCTCGCCTCCCTTGGTACCCTGTTAGTACCATATAGCCTGGTATTGCTCTGTGAGGATTGAGGATTTTTTTGCTGTTGTTTATAGTCGTTGCTTAGCAACGACGCGCTACGTGTCGACAGAGGGGTCTGGGCGCTGAAGCTAGATGCGCGTCATTCCCCTTATCCTCAGGCATACCTAGGGCAGTCAGCGTTCCTATTGGCTGGGAGCCTCAGCCAATGAGGCTATAGTGTGGCGATTTTCGCGCCAAAAAGAGTAGCGCAATGACGCAGGGGGATGTACATCACTCCCCTTCAAACATATATACGGCAGTTAGTCATTCTTTGCGCTGGGAGTCCAAGCCAATTAGATTACATATCAGTGATTTTCGCGCCAAAAACGGGGTGCGCGATGACGTAGGGGGGCGGGCTTAGCCCTTTAAATCAGTGGGGATGAATGGCGCGGATCAGCTCTATGACTAAGGACTATACCAGTCCGAAACGCGTCAGAGTGTGTGTCCCCTGTACCATGCTGTTTCAATAAAGTATATTTTTAAACTACACCTTGCTGGTCCTCTACCCTATTTGGCTGTGCACCGCAGGAATCTTTGGATTTCAACTTCTATGTGGATATTGAGCGTGCTGCACGCTGCATTGGAACAAGCCTGCTGTGAGTATATTTCTCCCTCACAGGGATACTGGATGACCTGGAATAGTGCTGCAGCATAAGGGTTTGGTATGGCCGAGTCCCATACAACAACGGTATGTTAACCTTTATTTTATTATGACACATGGACTATTGCTATTACACTGAGTGTCTTTTTGCTGCATTCATAAAGCACTGGGTCTCATTACTCTACCTGCTGGCTGATACAGTTTCCTGTCACCATGATATGTGGACTCATACTCATTATTGTCTAAAGGTTCAGATTTGGATTGAGCACTGTGATTGGGACTTATGCCCCAAACCACCGACTATTTTTGAGCAATGTTCAGAATTACTAATTGTCTATCATCTGCACAGTAGTAATTGCATTAATGAAAAATGCAAATAAAGGAAAATGGAAGTTTCTGTGTGTGTCTCCATTTAGAGATTGATAATATTTGTCGCATTCCGCTCTAAGAATGTTCTTGCAGTTGATCCACTGCAAACCTGTCTAGTCTCATTGATTTGGAGCGAGTCTAATTTATTCTGAGCATCGATCTCATAGTCTTCAAATATATAATTCATAACGGGTCATACACCAACCTACGATAATTATTTGCAGTTGTTAAAGACCTTTGCGGAATGACCATCACCACTTAATGAAATTAAGATTCATAGACATCAAACAAAGTTGCAAGCCTTCAAATCCAAACGAGATTAACTAATTTAAAGCAAAATTCAGACATATCAAAAATGATAAGGAAGACACAAAACTTTACAAAGCTAATTTTCTAAAGCAGGTTATTGTGGTCCCAGAAACGTGTTTTACTTATGACTGATTCTTATGTGTTCATTCATTGGGGTAGCTGATGGTTCAACATTGTGAAACTACTGGAATCTGCAGGATTAATGCATGTATCCATGTAAGAACGTTAGCACAATAATGTGTTCATAATGAGAGTCAATTGCTTGACATAGGTGCATAGGTTTAACAAGAGAACCAGTCTGAAGCTAGAATTAATCCACTGTAACTGCATTTCATGTCCAAGAAACCACCAAACCTCAATTATGTATATCTCCTTAAAAATGAACATCAGGGCAGTCAAGTTCCTGTTCCTGTTCCCGTTGTCTGCACATGGCATACAAAGCCGCTGTAGTGTTGGTGCAACTCTCCCTTTTTACCGTGTGACAGCTGCGATAACACTCTGGTACTCTTTGCAGTCTCTTTCCTCTGGGAGTAAGAGAGCTGCCATCCCTCCTGTAGCTAGAGCTCCTCTGCGGTGGCAAGTTTGAACCAGCAAATCCATGTAACTTTTAAGGAAGAGCTTTTCCATATTCACGTATTTACTGCGATCCGGCAGCAAAAATTCCAAGCGGTGACCTGAAAGTACAAAAATAAATAGTTAATCGAAGGACAACTCGATTTCATTTGTCTGTTGGTTACAATGAGACCTATTAATCAACACACCAAATTTGTTAACAAAGGAGGCTGAGTAATCCCAGATCCCACAGTTCAGCCCAGCAGAATGGTCTTTCAGTTCAAAGAGGATCTCCTCCATCTCAAATGAAGCCAGGACGCTCTCTATCAGGACAGTGGCTTTAATACTTCCATGCGGCAAATTCAACTGCAGAATGAATGAGAAACATAACGAGTTACTCAGGTGATGTAAGGCCCAGGAAGGTGCAGCTCTTGGTTTCAACATGGGCCTGAAAGTGCATTAGCACTTGGATTTCTCAGGCGTATGTATTATTATAATGAATGTGGGAGTGTATCTCTGCCTGAGACCATGAACATATATCATGGCATCTACCACTACTTTCATACTAAGAACAGCCATCCTACCTTTTCTTCGGTCCAGACAAATATTTGATTCCAAAGTCTGGCCTCTAGAAAGCTTTCCACCTAAGGACAATGAAGAATGCATTTCATTTAGTGCTCAAATCAAAGCATACAAATAAACAAGCTTTATGAGAAATAACACTAAGGCCTCGTTCAGGGTGCTAGAGGCAGGATTTGGAGGGAGGGCGGCAGTTAGCTGGGCGATGTGTGTTCATCCCCAGCAGACTGCTTCAGGAGTTGAGGACGGGGCGGGGAGGGGGCGGGGCTACACACGGCAGCTTAGGGATCGAGGCAGCAGTCTTGAAATCATTCTCAAGAATGATTTCATTGGCTGCCTAGGTCCCAGTGACGCTGCTGCAGCTTCAAAAAACGATTTTTTCGTTTCTTGAAACTGTAGCCAGCGTCAACTCCGGGCTTCGGAGACAGGGCAGCTGCTGCCCTGACAACCAGTATTCAATTTGAATACTTTGTGTCCCACGGCAGCTCGCACGGCAGCACGCCCTCCCTCCGAAGCCTGCACTCTGAACGAGGCCTAAAACGTTGCTCATCTCTCATTTTAACCCCCCCTCTCCAACCCCCATGCCTGCCGCAACTTCCTTGTGTCCATTACAGAGGTATGAGATCCTCTTATTGATCCTTCTTCATTCCGTGCTTCATTTGATCAAATTCCTCTCACGTGTCTTAGTACTGACCCATCCCCACATGTTCAACAAAGGTTTGTCCTCTGGATCTTACATTAAAATTAAATATCACAGACACTATATTGATTATGTACATGGTATAATTAGGCTGCAGTTCTGTAGCGTCACAATACATTGTAAGGGTTTCCAGGAGTCATCACATGTTTTCAAAGGGTCCCACAAAGAACATCATTGGTTATTATTGTCCATATTATCCACTACTAACCCCTCCAAATGCTCTACAAAAACAGAATACCTTTGACAAATAGAAGAAAGGACCACTTTCACTTTCATATAGTCTCCTCCCAGTATGGTACATGAGCAACCCATAATCAAAGAGGGGGCCTGGTATTTCTCTGCCATTGACCTGTAAATGGGACAGAAGTATAACACAGCCAACTAAATGAATTCACCAGAACAGCAGGACTGAAAGGTGCTGTCCCATATTGCACCAAAGTCAAGTAACAAGTGAAAACTTGGTGATTATGCTTTTTTTTTTTCCATAACATTTTTTTATTATAAAAACAACATTTTGTGGGGTACATAAAAAAATGGGTGCATTGAATATGAAATATTATAGTATACATAATACAAAATATTAAATTTGGGGGGTAGGAAAGAGAGGAGGGAAATGTCATACAGATTTAAATACATTCATGTCGGTAACCAGATATAAAGCCAATTTTGCACATATTCAACCATACATATGCAGCCCCTTGGTTGTGAGTGCTTGCTATCATATTGTTGGTCTCATAACTCTGTCGCTACACTACTGTAATTAAGTGGTTCTATCGAAAGACGAGTACTCCCATTTTGTAACCCAGGTTTCCCAAATCATCATAAATGTATCCGAAGAGTCGGTGAGCAAGGCAGTAAGTTTCTCTAAACTCATGATGTGCCACACCTTATTGATAATTGCAGGGAGTCTAGGGACAGGACCCTTCCATACCTTAGCGATCATACACAGTGCTGCTGAGAGGATGTGGTTAATCAGTTCCCTCTGCCTGCCATTGGTCTCAGAAGGCCTCCTATTCAGGAGTGCCTCCCATGGGGAGGGGACCAAGGCAGTACCCAGTGTGTCATTAAGGAGGTTGAACACCTCAAACCACAGACTTTTAATTATTGGGCATTGCCACCAGATATGAAAAAAGTGCCCACCAGCCGACAACCCCAAAAACACAGGAGAGGTCTGTTTGTGGAATTTGTGTATTCGGGCCGGGGTCAGGTACCATCTATATAGGAGCTCATAACTATTCTCTTTAACTAGTGTGTATAATGATATCCTGGATATGGTTTCCCATATTTCCTCCCATTCCTGTACCTCGAGCTATCTGTCTAATATGCAAATGTTCGTAATCCCCCGTACCAGGGAGAATATTTATATAAAGGCGTGAGATCAGCTGCTTTGCAAAGGGTATAGAGGAACATATCATCTCAAAAGCTGTATTTTGTTGCATGGGTCTTTCGGAATCTGGGTGTATCTTAGAAATTGTACTCGGGATCTGTTTGGTCTCTTTGAGAATTGCGAAGGTTCTAACTTTGGAATTTACAATCAGATGCTGGGTTTTAGATAGTCCATTTCTGGTCCACCAATTGAACTGCTCTACACTAAAGCCACAGTGGACATTGTGATTTACGCAGATAGTCACCATGCCTGTATGCGAGCTTGAGAAAACCTCTCTCAAGACCAATCCTGTCCCAGATTTTCAGGAATGAGCAATTGTTGGTCTTGTCTTTTTGCTGTGTCATAGCAAGGCTGAATTACGAAGAGGCCTCACAAAGGAGTTCTCGATTTCACCCATCTAACTTCATGTGGTGAGGCTTGCCAGGCCACCAGCTGTGCTATTTGTGAAGCTAGGTAGTAGGTTTGTAGGCAGGGAACTGCAAGACCAGCCTCTGTTCGGGGGCGTATCAAGAATTTTCTGCTAATTCTGGGTTTCCTTACATCCTGCTCTTCTGTAAGCTCTGAAAATCTTTAGCTCTGATAGGAATGGTGAGAGCCCTGAAGAGATATAACATTTTTGGAAGAAGGGTCATTTTTAGATCATATACCCTACCTATCCATGATATCGACTGGTACATGTACGTAAAATTTGCTTGTTAGATGGTTGAATATGAATTGATTAATTTTATTCCCAGTTAGTTGATAGTATCTTATGTTCCCTTTGAAATTAAAATCTAGTGATGCCATTCTAACTGACTCAGGGGGAAGGCTGATGTTAAGTTCTTCCGACTTGCTCGTATTTACCTTAAACCCTGATATTTTTTCTAAACGGCCCAAAACTTTATAACTTTATAAAGCGTGGGAAGGGATATATGAGGGCTGGTAAGAGTTGGCATAATATCAACAACAAACAGGTTTAACTTGTAATTGTGATTTTCAATCTTAACTCCTTAAATATCTGGGTAACTGTGAATCATTCTGGCCGGGATTCAATTGTGAGTGCAAAAAGAAGGGGGGATAGAGGACAGCCCTGCCTAATTCCATTTTGAATGGGAAACTGCTGTGATATCTGTTCTGATATGTTTTGGGAAACTATATAGCAATTTTATCCAATTGACTACATTTCCTTTATGTGACGATGAGCGGAACACGCCCCCTGCGGCGTGTTACTTCCTTACCTGTTTAACTTCTGATCGCCGCCCTCTAGCTGCGAGTCAAGATCCTGTGTCTTTAAGTATTCTGAAGCAAGCGTCGCCATCTTGCTTTCTGGCAAATCCTGCCCTCTTCCTCTTGACAGAAAGTAAGCCTCACTCTGACTCACATTGCTATCAAGTCAGTTGCTACCTGCCCTGGTTCTTGCAAGTACTACCATTGCATGCTGTTCCTGCCTGACCTCCTTGGGACCTTTACTCATCTCCTTTGGAATCCGGAAGACTGGGACAGTCACTCATTTACTAATGAGGTTAGTTTACCGTGCGGGTAGTGTAGGACCTGCTGAGTAGGTTTTACCTTGACGTGGTAGCAGGCTTATAGTCCTTTGGCCAAAGAACCCTTACGTTGTATTTAGTTTTGCTGCACTCTGCTGTTTCTGGCACTATGCCTTTAAGGAGGCTGGACGTCCTCCAAGAAGCCTTTCCCATGTGGATGTGACCTTGTGCTCTGGATTCTATCCTCCCCTGCTCCTCACTTGTGGCTTACCCACACCCCCCGCGTTGGTGCCTGAGAACGCGCGCATCCCCACTCTGCTGCCAGAGCATGCGCGCACATGCAGCTGGCCTAGTCGTGTCCCTGAGCTTGGCTCCCCACCTCCGGACACATTGCGCATTCTCATGTGTGCGGCGCGGTCACGTGACTACGGGCGCCAATCCCCAGCTGCGTGGCAACTCACTCCCTTTCGTCTCTCCTGCGGATTCCCCACCTCGCTATCGGGTCTCTTCCTTTCCCTCGCTTTTGTGTAGGAGCACAACGTAACACTTTAAGGCCAAATGCCTGCAAAGCCGTGAAGAGATATGTCCAGTCCACCCTGTCAAATGCCTTCTCGACATCCAGTGAGAGAAGCATTGTGGGAGAATTATGTTTTAGCTGCATTACTTAAGTCTACCATTTTCCAATTATTATCCAGAACCTGTCTCTCTGGAATAAATCCTACCTGATCAGGGTGGACCAGGCGTGAAAGGAGGACGTTGAGCCTTGTTGACAGCATTTCTGAAAGGATTTTAATATCTACATTTATCAGGGCTATGGGGTGATAATTTTTGGAGTGATTGGGATCTTTCCCTGGTTTGTGAATCACTGAGATGGCCGTTAGGAGCATTTCACTTGTGATTTCCTGAGATTGCAGAAAATAGTTCAATAGGTTTGTCAGTTTAGGGACAAGTATATCGCTAAATTTCTTATAGTACATGCCGGAAAATCCGTCTGGGCCTGGTGCCTTTCATGGACTTAATGGCCTCATCATATGTGATTGGGAGGTTGCGTTTGTCATTCTCATGAAGGGATATTTATGGGAGTCTACCCGCCTTGAGGAACTTAATTAGGTCTTTGGCTGTATTCGATGAATAGTCTGTTTTCTGGCCATCATAGAGTTTACTGTAGACATTTTTAAATTCACCAAGTATTTCCCGTGGGTTGTTAGTTAGAAGTCCCGATTCTAATTTTAGAGAGGCGATATGGTGCGCCGTATGTTCTTACCCGAGTTTTCTGGCCAGCATGGTGTCTGGCTTATTATCCTTCTCATGGCTTATTGCCCTTCTTATAGAACCTCTGGGCAGTCCACCTCAGTGACTTCTCTGCCTCTTCTATCATTAATAAGAGATATTTAATGCTGAAGTTCAAGTTGCTCCAGTCTTGAGCTTAGGGCCTGTATCTTTTGGCATTTACACTTCTACCCCTGTGTGGCAATTCTAACAAGAAGGCCTCTTATGTAGGCCTTATGTGTTATCCAGATAGATTCCAGCGAAATACCAGGAGTGGTGTTGGATTTGAAAAAATGTTCCTGCTCATTGGATACTAACAGAACAATGTGTGAGTTAGTTACGGGCATATTGTTAAGTCTCCAAGAGTGTAATGACAAGGGCTTTTGCCACCATTTTAAACAGATTTCAGCTGGGCCATGGTCCAACCATACATAAATACACCACCAAGCATCCACAGTATAAGTTACTTAAGAAGGGAGTTGAGAAAAGTGGCTGCTGACTTCTCTTTGGGGGGCCTAAGTGAGTTAGATCGTTTTCCTGACCTGTCTAAAAGATAGTTCAGTGCTACATTAAAATGTCCTCCTATAATTAGTGTTCCTTTGTGTAATTTTTCTAGGTCGGAGAAGAATGGGGTGAAGAACTAGTTATTTGGGGTGTGATTGTGCTTTTTTTTTTAAATGACTATAAGTTTCATTTTTGGAAAATGTTCTTTTCATTCATTTACAACAAAAACTATTAAGGGGAACGGTGATTATTTTGCTTTTTCCTACACCCCTGAATATGTAGATGTAGATAAGATAAGCATGCCACATATCTGCCCGATCACTAACTAAAAGCAAACAGATTAAGTGAGAGAGGATGGCAGTAAAGCGAACGTTAAACGTTAAGATAACAGCCCATATTTACTAAGTGGTGCTATGTCAGAAGACACCATTCAACATCGGAAGACACCATCTGGCCAAGTCAAGTGTCCATAGGGTGTATTATATCACAAACCTGCAGTTCTAGTAGGCGTCTCACAGTTAGCAATGAACACTGATGAAACGGTCTGGTATGTGCTATATTAGTGACTTTAGCCTCTATGGGGCAAATTCATCAAGTGCTGGTTCCTATGATTTTTCTAGCGTTACAAATTATATTATGATTCACATCCCTACTTCTTACACGATGAGAAAAATACAAGGATATCATAATTATTGTAATCTAAATAAATTGATAGTTCCTGAGTCCACTAACCACTGATAGATTATTGGGTACTGCAATACATTGTTCTGCTCCCTGTGTATGATTTAGCAGAAGTTTCCATCTTTCAAACAGGACAATAGGGACTGTCAATAAACAAAAAGGATAGAAAAATATGTCACCATCATATTGTGCTCCACCATGTTCCACGCTCTTGGTCTAAGCATTAGCACAGGGGCTTTTGAGATAGAAGGTATACCTGTTTTGGGGAAAAACCATGGAAAAACAAATTATGGCTGGGGGTAAACATGAATTAGTTTGAAATTCTGTAAACAATGTTCATTACAAAATAACACTCTAGATTGTAAGCTCTTCAGGGCAGTGACTCCTTTTTGAAATGAAACTTCTTTGCTAGCACCTAAATTCAGGACTAAAACTCCTTCATGGAGACAAAAATGCGTAAGAGAAGTAAGGCGTGTGCACGCGCGCCCCTGTTGGCTGATCTCAGCACGAAAAATCATTGCTGGAGAAGAACATGCGATCATGCGCGCCCCCGCTGGCTCTACATTCACACAGCACTGAAAGTCCTCCTGCAGGCGAAAATGTGATGGTGGCTGTCTTACAACTGGGAGTGGGGAAAACTGTAACTAACACTTTCCTGGAACCAGGGTCACGAATGATGTATGATTAGTTCCAGTAAGCTCAACTCATGTCCTCCCTCTTCCAAAGCATGACAAGTCCTTAATGTCTTTCTTAATTTTATTGCTGGATTAGAAAACACAGGAACTTGTAGGTGTAGTGTAGGCAGAGAGTGCTTCTCTATGTGGGATGCTTCTATGAGGTTAGACTATGGTAAGAGAGAAAGGCCTTACCAGGGGTGGATGCACACAGGTCTGTACTCACTGTGATCTAGGGTAGAAAGGAAGTGAAGAGCAATGTGGGTAAAGGGAATAGCCTTGGGACAGACCATCTTGAACAAACAGGAGGGGGGCAGACTAGCCCATACTGAGAAGCTCAGAGGTTGCTGTAGCAACTCACTGGCTGCCTGCTCACAGGCAGAAAGGGCAACATATTGATACATCACACAGGCACGGTGTGTGTATGTGGAACCAATGCCTGCAGCTGAACTTAAGGAGCTGACAAGCAGAAGGGGGGTCGGGCAGGAATGTGATTCTTGTTCCATGACAAACACTGAATGTCTCTATTCTGCTTATTGTACTGTGTGTGTGATAGTTTGTGTCTTTTTGAGGTACTGGGGTGTGTGTGTGTGCAGGGCCACCGACAGGGGGGGACAGAAGGGACAAGTGTCCCGGGCCGGGTGACTGCAGGGGGTCTGGCTGCCGGTGCTTGCAAATTGCTGCAAACAGGCCTCTTCCTCACTATGTGTCCCACTCCGAGCTGCCAACCTCTGGTGGTGCGTGACGGGCCACTCTGACATCAGCGTGCCAGAAGTTAGCTGGGCCTCAGCTTCCGGTGCGTGCTTACTTTGGAAGCTCGGCGTGGGACACAGAGTGAGGAGGCCTGCAGCTGATGGAGAGCTGGGGCCCAGCTGCAACCGGCAGCCGGGCCTGACCAGAGGTCGGCCCCAACTTGCAGCACCAGCCGCTGAACCCCTGCAGCCACCGGGCCCGGCCTGACCATCCCCAAGGTAAGTCTACTTTTTTATATATGTATTGGGGGGAGTGGGGGTCTTTTTATATGTATTGGGGGGGGGGGGGTATTTAATATGGAATGGAGGGGAGTGGCTGTCTTTTTAATATGGAATTGTGGAGATTGTGGGTCTTTATAATATGGAATGGGGGAGTGGGGTTCTTTTTAATATGAAATAGGGGGGAGTGGAGGGCTTTTTAATATGAAATGGGGGAGTGGGTGTCTTTTTAATATGGAATAGCAGGGAGTGGGGGTCTTTTTAATATGGAATGGGGGGGTTGGTATGTATTTTGTGGTGGGGGATTGAGTGAGAGTGGCGTAATTGACAGAAGGTGGGGGCGAGTGAGGAGAGGGGGGGTGAGGGAGGGAGGGAGGGAGGGAGGAAAAGAGGGAGTAAGACGCAGGGGAGATAAGTACATGAGAGGCGGGAGGGGCTGAGTGAAGAAGAATGAGTGAGACAGAGGGGAGACAAAGACATGGGAAGAGGGGGGGAAATAGAGGGGGCTTGTGAGGTGTTAAATGGGGGTGTGGAGGCTCGCAAAACTGCCGACACGGGATGGGGGTCCGAACGTAACTCTAGTCCTGGGCCCCAGGAAACATGTCAGAGGCCCTGTGTGTGTTTGTGTGTGTGTGTGTGTACAACAACCAACGAAAGGAATAGTGTTGTTATTAGAGAAATTTCCAGCGAGTACAAATATAGAAGTGCAAATAGCAAATTTAAGAAATCTACCATTTATAATACAAAATGGAGAAGTGCAAAAAATGCAAGGTGTGTAAACATAGAACACATGAATTGTCTATAGATTAATATAATCTAGTAACTGTAATGATTATATATATAAAAAAGCACTTCAGATATAAAAATAACAAATAACAGGGTGTGTGTGCCGAGCACGCGCGTTCTAACGGAAACTTCTTTGCATTTTGTCACTGAAATTGTATTTTGCTTTTTATGATTTTGATTGAATGAAAGACTTTTGAGAGTGACGGCATTTATATACTTTACAATCCAAAATATATGCATCTTAATTTAGTTATCATAAGTGAATTGTATTCCAACTGATACTATGGACATTTCTGCTGAAAAAATAAATAAAAAAATTATACTCTCAAGTCTTTCATTCAATCAAAATCATAAAAATACAATTTCAGTGACAAAACGCAAAGAAGTTTCACTTCCTATCCCCCCGCACCCCACCCCACACACACTTTTTTCCTCACGTTACATTTATATCTGAAGCGTGTTATATTATGTTACGAGTATTACTGCTGTGAAGCGCTGTGTACATGGATGTTGCTATATAAAGTTATACATACATTACAAATCTCACCTGCGACTTTGTTGTGAACAACTTGGTAAACATTAAAGATTCCCTTAATCTGATTGAAGAAAGTTGGACAGTTGCCATCATCAAAATCCACCTAAAGGTGACAAGATGGTTGGTAAGGGAACATAACTGCTAGTAGAGTAGAATAGTTATTAAGAGAGATGGGTTGGCTAATCATGGGGGCCAGAGATAGATTACTCCACTGTTGGATTTACCCAGGCCAAGGTCTCACGAAAAAAAAGATACCTACAGAAACCAGGCTCGTTAGAGTCGCCAGTTGTAGAGGGACTGCCCTGAACTTGTAGGGAATGCTCAAACTCAGACGGGTCAGGCCAGCAAAATGTCTTGAATTTGCCTAAGCCAAGGGTTGCTCAATCTTTCCCCGCTCCAAGCCTGACACGGGAGACAAGGCATTTACACCTTTTTACCAGGATTTGACACCCTCTACAATTCAATATGCTGTTTTGTTCTCCAATGCAACTACAACACACATCACTGCGAAATGCTCAAAGAACTAGATTGGTCATCACTCGAGTCTAGGCGCAAAGTTCACCTTTCCTGTCCTGCCTTCAAATACATTCTGGGCAAGCTACCCATCTATCTGAACAAGCTCCTCACCCCTACCACATGCAGCACTTATCAGCTGAGATCAGACTCCAAAAGACTGTTCATGGTCCCAAGGCTCAACAAAGTATCCGGCCGTTCCTCCTTCTCTTACCGTGCACCCCAAAACTGGAACAACCTACCGGAGACTTTCACATCCACCACCAGTTTAAGTTCTTTCAAATCTAAGGCTGTCTCACATTTTAATCTGGTCTGTAACTGTTACATAAGCCTGTAATATATATTTTCTTTAACTGTGCATGCAATGTCTTGTATGTTTTGTGTACCCTGTTCATTTATGTAACTGTATTTGGAGCCATGTATTGTTTGCCTTAGCTCTATGCCCAGGACATACTTGAAAACGAGAGCTAACTCTCAACGTATTACTTCCTGGTAAAACATTTTATAAATAAATAAATAAGATCATACATTGAGCAAAACAGGTCAAGTGAAATACATTGTAAATTTATTCGCAGGAAAAGGCATACACACAATGATACACAAACTACATAAGACGAGACACACTTACTTGGGAACTGGAGTAATAAACTAGACTATCCTAGCTAAATAGCACTTAAAACAAGTCTTTAGTTGACCGGGACTTGGCCTGAAATGTCCTGGAACTCAAATCGGCTTGCAATTCCAGATGCCACCGCTCCCTTCGTTCCGGAGGACTTGATTTTGCTTGACCGGGACTAGCTCCAAATGTCTTGGAACTAAAATCGGTTTGAAATCCCAGCCGCGACCACTACGTTGAATTCTCAGAACTTGGTGGCAAAAAGCAGGACTTAGAAAATATTCCGGGTTGGTTTTTCTGAAGCCGGTGCCTTGCTATTCGCGCAGAGGCATCTTTTTTCACTTTAAAAAACCCCACCGCTGTTTTGGCGCTTGAGAATCTACCGGTTGATTGGCTGAGAGGTTTCTTATAGTATTTTGGAGTTCATTCACAAAATACTACAGCCAATCACCTAGTGGGAACTTTCTTACCGTCAATCAGATGCCAGTCCTGTGAAGCCAGGCAAGCGGGGATTCTGAATCTGCCAAGGGACATGCGCAAGTTTGCCACCTAGTTCCTTGCTATTCAGATGCCACCAGTTGGATCAGGCTCCTCCAAGTCTGGTGGGGCAAATGGTAGTCCGGAGGACTTCCATTCATTCCAGGACGTGGGTACTTGAGCCCTTCCCTCCTGCCCAAATGGTCTTCACATCTCAGGCATCCTCTGTGGCTTTCATGTCCGATGTCTGAGCAGACTTACTGGCACTAAGTTGGTAGCCCAGTGGCCCGTCAGAACATTGGTCCCGAAAGTCCAATCTCATAATACCGTGCACAACAGTACATTTTATACCAAACACAATGTTAATAAAAATATACTTTTACGGGTCCTAAGTCTCTGGGTATGGGGAATAGAACTGCACTTAAATTTCTATCAGCCTGTATTCCCCACACACTATACAATGGACTTGGACTGGACTTTAAAAATCCCCTCACAACCTATGGTTGGAGAACCCATGAACCCCTGTACAGGTTCTGGGTGACCTGGGCAGTAACTGGGGATAACCTAGGGACCCCTTATAGTTACAGGGACACTTTTCACCCCTTTGCACCATTTACCTTTCTAGGCTGTGCTGAAGCAGAGGACCCTAGCGGTGAGTTGCGCAAGCGTTTTCAAGGGGAGATATTGCCAGGACAATGTGCCAAAATGTATCCGGAAATCAAGCATGATTCTTGGGTACATTTTTAGGGTATCCAGCAACTCTGGACCCCGACTACCTAGACACATTCTGACAACACTTTCTCTGCAAAAATCACCTTGAAACTCATACCCTAGCAATCACTGCTTGCTGGCATCCCTGGAGAGGGTGTGGGTAGGGGGGGGAGAGGGAGTGTGGGAAGGGGAGAGGGTGTGGGGAGAGGGTGTGGGGAGGGGGAGAGGGTGTGGGGAGAGGGTGTGGGGAGGGGGAGAGGGTGTGGGGAGAGGGTGTGGGGAGAGGGAGTGGGGAGAGGGTGTGGGGAGGGGGGAGAGGGAGTGGGAAGGGGGAGAGGGAGTGGGAAGGGGGAGAGGGAGTGGGGAGAGGGGGAGGGGAGAGGGAGTGGGTAGAGGGAGGGGAGAGGGAGTGGGGGAGAGGAGGGTGTGGGGAGGGGGAGAGGGAGTGGGAAGGGGGAGTGAGTAGGGGGGGAGAGGGAGTGTGGAGGGGGAGCGGTTTGGGGGGTAGAGGGTGTGGGTGGGGGGATAGGGTATGGGGAGGGGGGATAGGGTGTGGGGAGGGGGGATAGGGTGTGAGGAGGGGGGATAGGGTGTGGGGAGGGGGGATAGGGTGTGGGGAGGGGGGATAGGGTGTGGGGCGGGAGGGAGGAGAGGGTGTGGGGAGGGAGGAGAGGGTGTGGG